>NW_026608156.1:0-85003 GCF_029499605.1 Hyla sarda | reverse complement strand
GCTCGCTCGCTTGCTCTCTTGTCTGGCTCGCTCTCTTATCTGGCTTGCTTGCTAGCATATCTGGCTCGCTCGCTTGCTCTCTTGTCTAGCTCGCTCTCTTATCTGGCTCGCTCGCATATCTGGCTTGCTAGCTTGCTCTCATATCTGACTCGCTCGCTTGCTCTCTTGTCTGTCTCGCTCTCTTTTATGGCTCGCTCACATATCTGGCTCGCTTGCTCTCAAATCTGGCTCGGTAGCTCTCAAATCTGGCTCGCTCGCTTACTCTCATATCTGGCTTGCTCGCTTGCTCTCATATCCGGCTCGCTCGCTTGCTCTCATATCTGGCTCGCTCGCTTGCTCTCTTGTCTGGCTCGCTCTCTTATCTGGCTCGCTCGCATATCTGGCTCGCTCGCTCTCAAATCTGGCTAGCTCGCTTGCTCTCATATCTGGCTAGTTCGCTTGCTCTTTTGTCTTGCTCGCTCTCTTATCTTGCTCGCTCTCGTATCTGGCTGGCTCGCTTGCTCTCATATCTGGCTCGCTCGCTTGCTCTCTTGTTTGGCTCGCTCTCTTATCTGGCTTGCTCGCTTGCTCTCTTGTCTGGCTCGCTCTCTTATCTGGCTCGCTCGCTTGCTTAATTGTCTGGCTCGCTCTCTTATCTGCCTCGCTCTCTCTCACATCTGGCTTTCTCGCTTTCTCTCATATCTGGCTCGCTCGCTGCTCTCTTGTCTGGCTCGCTCTCTTATCTGGCTCGCTCGCATATCTTGCTCGCTCGCTCTCACATCTGGCTCGCTCGCTCTCTTATCTGGCTTGCTTGCTAGCATATCTGGCTCGCTCGCTTGCTCTCTTGTCTGGCTTGCTCTCTTATCTGGCTCGCTGGCTCTCTTATCTGGCTCGCTCGCTTGCTCTCTTGTCTTGCTCGCTCTCTTATCTGGCTCGCTCTCATATCTGGCTGGCTCGCTTGCTCTCATATCTGGCTCGCTCGCTTGCTCTCATATCTGGCTCGCTCGCTCTCATGTCTGGCTCACTCTCATATCTGGATCGCTCGCTTGCTCTCATATCTGGCTCGCTCGCTTGCTTAATTGTCTGGCTCGCTCTCTTATCTGCCTCGCTCTCTCTCACATCTGGCTTGCTCGCTTGCTCTCATATCTGGCTCGCTCGCTTGCTCTCTTGTCTGGCTCGCTCTCTTATCTGGCTTGCTCGCATATCTGGCTCGCTCGCACATCTGGCTGGCTTGCTTGCTCTCATATCTGGCTCGCTCGCTTGCTCTCATATCTGGCTCGCTCGCTCTCATGTCTGGCTCGCTCTCATATCTGGATCGCTCGCTTGCTCTCATATCTGGCTCGCTCGCTTGCTTAATTGTCTGGCTCGCTCTCTTATCTGCCTCGCTCTCTCTCAAATCTTGCTTGCTCGCTTGCTCTCATATCTGGCTCGCTCGCTTGCTCTCTTGTCTGGCTCGCTCTCTTATCTGGCTCGCTCGCATATCTGGCTTGCTAGCTTGCTCTCATATCTGACTCGCTCGCTTGCTCTCTTGTCTGTCTCGCTCTCTTTTATGGCTCGCTCACATATCTGGCTCGCTCGCTCTCAAATCTGGCTCGGTAGCTCTCAAATCTGGCTCGCTCGCTTACTCTCATATCTGGCTTGCTCGCTTTCTCTCATATCCGGCTCGCTCGCTTGCTCTCATATCTGGCTCGCTCGCTTGCTCTCTTTTGTCTGGCTCGCTCTCTTATCTGGCTCGCTCGCATATCTGGCTCGCTCGCTCTCAAATCTGGCTCGCTCGCTTGCTCTCATATCTGGCTAGTTCGCTTGCTCTCTTGTCTTGCTCGCTCTCTTATCTGGCTCGCTCGCTCTCATATCTGGCTGGCTCGCTTGCTCTCATATCTGGCTCGCTCGCCTGCTCTCTTGTTTGGCTCGCTCTCTTATCTGGCTTGCTCGCTTGCTCTCTTGTCTGGCTCGCTCTCTTATCTGGCTCGCTCGCTTGCTTAATTGTCTGGCTCGCTCTCTTATCTGCCTCGCTCTCTCACATCTGGCTTTCTCGCTTGCTCTCGTATCTGTCTCGCTCGCTGCTCTCTTGTCTGGCTCGCTCTCTTATGTAGCTCGCTCGCATATCTTGCTCGCTCGCTCTCACATCTGGCTCGCTCGCTTGCTCTCATATCTGGCTCGCTCGCTTAATCTCTTGTCTGGCTCGCTCTCTTATCTGGCTTCCTCACTAGCAAATCTGGCTCGCTCGCTTGCTCTCTTGTCTGGCTTGCTCTCTTACCTGTCTCGCTCTCACATCTGGCTCGCTCGCTTGCTCTCATGTCTGGCTCGCTCGCTTGCTCTCTTGTCTGGCTCGCTCTCTTATCTGGCTTGCTTGCTAGCATATCTGGCTCGCTCGCTTGCTCTCTTGTCTAGCTCGCTCTCTTATCTGGCTCGCTCGCATATGTGGCTTGCTAGCTTGCTCTCATATCTGACTCGCTCGCTTGCTCTCTTGTCTGTCTCGCTCTCTTTTATGGCTCGCTCACATATCTGGCTCGCTTGCTCTCAAATCTGGCTCGGTAGCTCTCAAATCTGGCTCGCTCGCTTACTCTCATATCTGGCTTGCTCGCTTGCTCTCATATCCGGCTCGCTCGCTTGCTCTCATATCTGGCTCGCTCGCTTGCTCTCTTGTCTGGCTCGCTCTCTTATCTGGCTCGCTCGCATATCTGGCTCGCTCGCTCTCAAATCTGGCTAGCTCGCTTGCTCTCATATCTGGCTAGTTCGCTTGCTCTTTTGTCTTGCTCGCTCTCTTATCTGGCTCGCTCGCTCTCATATCTGGCTGGCTCGCTTGCTCTCATATCTGGCTCGCTCGCTTGCTCTCTTGTCTGGCTCGCTCTCTTATCTGGCTCGCTCGCTTGCTTAATTGTCTGACTCGCTCTCTTATCTGCCTCGCTCTCTCTCACATCTGGCTTTCTCGCTTGCTCTCATATCTGGCTCGCTCGCTGCTCTCTTGTCTGACTCGCTCTCTTATCTGGCTCGCTCGCATATCTTGCTCGCTCGCTCTCACATCTGGCTCGCTCGCTTGCTCTCATATCTGGCTCGCTCGCTTAATCTCTTGTCTGGCTCGCTCTCTTATCTGGCTTGCTCACTAGCAAATCTTGCTCGCTCGCTTGCTCTCTTGTCTGGCTTGCTCTCTTACCTGTCTCGCTCTCACATCTGGCTCGCTCGCTTGCTCTCATATCTGGCTCGCTCGCTTGCTCTCTTGTCTGGCTCGCTCTCTTATCTGGCTTGCTTGCTAGCATATCTGGCTCGCTCGCTTGCTCTCTTGTCTGGCTTGCTCTCTTATCTGGCTCGCTCGCTCTCATATCTGACTCGCTCACTTCCTCTCATGTCTGGCTCGCTCGCTCTCATCTCTGGCTCGCTTGCTCTTGTCTGGCTCGCTCTCTTATCTGGCTCGCTCGCATATCTGGCTAGCTCGCTCTCACATCTGGCTGGCTCGCTTGCTCTCATTTCTGGCTGGCTCGCTTGCTCTCATTTCTGGCTCGCTCGCTTGCTCTCATATCTGGCTCGCTCGCTTGCTCTCATATCTGGCACGCTCGCTTGCTCTCTTGTCTGGCTCGCTCTCATATCTGGCTAGCTCGCTTGCTCTCTTGTCTTGCTCGCTCTCTTATCTGGCTCGCTCGCTCTCATATCTGGCTGGCTCGCTTGCTCTCATATCTGGCTCGCTCGCTTGCTCTCATATCTGGCTCGCTCGCTTGCTCTCATGTCTGGCTCGCTCTCATATCTGGATCGCTCGCTTGCTCTCATATCTGGCTTGCTCGCTTGCTTAATTGTCTGGCTCGCTCTCTTATCTGCCTCGCTCTCTCTCACATCTGGCTTGCTCGCTTGCTCTCATATCTGGCTCGCTCGCTGCTCTCTTGTCTGGCTCGCTCTCATATCTGGCTTGCTCGCATATCTGGCTCGCTCGCTTGCTCTCTTGTCTGGCTCGCTCTCTTATTTGGCTCGCTCGCATATCTGGCTCGCTCGCTCTCACATCTGGCTGGCTTGCTTGCTCTCATATCTGGCTCGCTCGCTTGCTCTCATATCTGGCTCGCTCGCTTGCTCTCTTGTCTGGCTCGCTCTCTTATCTGGCTCGCTCGCATATCTGGCTCGCTCGCTCTCACATCGAGCTGGCTCGCTTGCTCTCTTATCTGGCTCGCTCGCTTGCTCTCTTGTTTGGCTCGCTCTCTTATCTGGCTCGCTCTCATATCTGGCTTGCTAGCTTGCTCTCATATCTGGCTCGCTCGCTTTCTCTCTTGTCTGCCTCGCTCTCTTTTATGGCTCGCTCACATATCTGGCTCGCTCGCTTGCTCTCATATCTGGCTAGTTCGCTCGCTCTCAAATCTGGCTCGCTCGCTTGCTCTAATATCTGGCTTGCTCGCTTGCTCTCATATCCGGCTCACTCGCTTGCTCTCATATCTGGCTCGCTCGCTTGCTCTCTTGTCTGGCTCGCTCTCTTATCTGGCTCGCTCGCATATCTTTCTCGCTCGCTCTCAAATCTGGCTCGCTCGCTTGCTCTCATATCTGGCTAGTTCGCTCGCTCTCTTGTCTTGCTCGCTCTCATATCTGGCTTGCTTGCTCTCATATCTGGCTGGCTCGCTTACTGTCATAGCTGGCTCGCTCGCTTGCTCTCTTGTCTGGCTCGCTCTCTTATCTGGCTTGCTCGCTAGCATATCTGGCTCGCACGCTTGCTCTCTTGTCTGGCTTGCTCTCTTATCTGGCTCGCTCGGTCTCATATCTGGCTCGCTCGCTCGCTCTCATGTCTGGCTCGCTTGCTCTCATATCTTGCTTTCTCGCTTGCTCTCTTGTCTGGCTCGCTCTCTTATCTGGCTCGCTCGCATATCTGGCTCGCTCGCTCTCACGTCTGGCTGGCTCACTTGCTCTCATTTCTGGCTGGCTCGCTTGCTCTCATTTCTGGCTCGCTCGCTTGCTCTCATATCTGGCTCGCTCGCTTGCTCTCATATCTGGCTCGCTCGCTTGCTCTCTTGTCTGGCTCGCTATCATATCTGGCTAGCTCGCTTGCTCTCTTGTCTTGCTCACTCTTATCTGGCTCGCTCGCTCTCTTATCTGGCTGGCTCGCTTGCTCTCATATCTGGCTCGCTCGCTTGCTTTCATATCTGCCTCGCTCGCTCTTATGTCTGGCTCGCTCTCATATCTGGATCGCTCGCTTGCTCTCATATCTGGCTCGCTCGCTTGCTTAATTGTCTGGCTCGCTCTCTTATCTGCCTCGCACTCTCTCACATCTGGCTTGCTCGCTTGCTCTCATATCTGGCCTGGCTCGCTTGCTGCTCTCTTATCTCTCTCGCTCTCACATCTGGCTCGCTCGCTTGCTCTCATATCTAGCTCGCTCGCTCGCTCTCTTATCTGGCTTGCTCGCTAGCATATCTGGCTCGCTCGCTTGCTCTCTTGTCTGGCTTGCTCTCTTATCTGGCTCGCTCGCTCTCATATCTGACTTTCTTGCTTGCTCTCTTGTCTGGTTCGCTCTCTTATGTGGCTAACTCTCATATCTGGCTTGCTCGCTTGCTCTCATATCTGGCTCGCTCGCTTGCTCTCTTGTCTGGCTAGCTCTCTTATCTGGCTTGCTCACTAGCATATCTGGCTCGCTCGCTTCCTCTCTTGTCTGGCTTGCTCTCTTATCTGTCTCGCTCTCACATCTGGCTTGCTCGCTTGCTCTCATATCTGGCTCGCTCGCTTGCTCTCTTGTCTGGCTCGCTCTCTTATCTGGCTTGCTTGCTAGCATATCTGGCTCGCTCGCTTGCTCTCTTGTCTGGCTTCCTCTCTTATCTGGCTCGCTCGCTCTCATATCTGGCTCGCTCGCTTGCTCTCATATTTGGCTCGCTCGCTTGCTCTCTTGTCTGGCTCGCTCTCTTATCTGGCTTGCTCACTGGCATATCTGGCTCGCTCACTTGCTCTATTGTCTGACTTGCTCTCTTATCTGTCTCGCTCTCACATCTGGCTTGCTCGCTTGCTCTCATATCTGGCTCGCTCGCTTGCTCTCTTGTCTGGCTCACTCTCTTATCTGGCTTGCTCGCTAGCATATCTGGCTCGCTCGCTTGCTCTCTTGTCTGGCTTGCTCTCTTATCTGGCTCGCTTGCTCTCATATCTGGCTCGCTCGCTTGATCTCATGTCTGGCTCGCTCGCTCTCATATCTGGCTCGCTCGATTGCTCTCATGTCTGGCTCGCTCGCTCTCATATCTGGCTTTCTCGCTTGCTCTCTTGTCTGGTTTGCTCTCTAATCTGGCTCGCTCTCATATCTGGCTCGTTCGCTCTCATATCTGGCTTGCTCGCTTGCTCTCATATCTGGCTCGCTCGCTTGCTCTCAAATCTGGCTCGCTTGCTTGCTCTCATATCTGGCTCGCTCGCTTGCTCTCATATCTGGCTCGCTCACTTGCTCTCTTGTCTGGCTCGCTCTCTTATCTGGCTCACTCGCATATCTGGCTCGTTCGCTCTCATATCTGGCTTGCTCGCTTGCTCTCATATCTGGCTCGCTCGCTTGCTCTCAAATCTGGCTCGCTTGCTTGCTCTCATATCTGGCTAGCTCGCTTGCTCTCTTGTCTTGCTCGCTCTCTTATCTGGCTCGCTCGCTCTCATATCTGGCTGGCTTGCTTGCTCTCATATCTGGCTCGCTCGCTTGCTCTCATATCTGGCTCGCTCTCATGTCTGGCTTGCTCGCTCTCATGTCTGGCTTGCTCTCATATCTGGATCGCTCGCTTGCTCTCATATCTGGCTCGCTCGCTTGCTTAATTGTCTGTCTCGCTCTCTTATCTGCCTCGCTCTCTCTCACATCTGGCTTGCTCGCTTGCTCTCATATCTGGCTCGCTCGCTGCTCTCTTGTCTGGCTCGCTCTCTTATCTGGCTCGCTCACATATCTTGCTCGCTCACTCTCACATCTGGCTCGCTCGCTTGCTCTTATATCTGGCTCGCTCGCTTGCTCTCTTGTCTGGCTCGCTCTCTTATCTGGCTTGCTCGCTAGCATATCTGGCTCGCTCGCTTACTCTCTTGTCTGGCTTGCTCTCTTATCTGTCTCGCTCTCACATCTGGCTCGCTCGCTTGCTCTCATATCTGGCTCGCTCGCTTGCTCTCTTGTCTGGCTCGCTCTCTTATCTGGCTTGCTCGCTAGCATATCTGGCTCGCTCGCTTGCTCTCTTGTCTGGCTTGCTCTCTTATCTGGCTCGCTGGCTCTCTTATCTGGCTCGCTCGCTTGCTCTCATGTCTGGCTCGCTCACTCTCATATCTGGCTTTCTCCCTTGCTCTCTTGTCTGGTTCGCTCTCTTATCTGGCTCGCTCTCATATCTGGCTTGCTCGCTTGCTCTCATATCTGGCTCGCTCGCTTGCTCTCTTGTCTGGCTCGCTCTCTTTTCTGGCTCGCTCGCATATCTTGCTCGCTCGCTCTCACATCTGGCTGGCTTGCTTGCTTTCATATCTGGCTCGCTCGCTTGCTCTCATATCTGGCTCGCTCGCTCGCTCTCACATCTGGTTCGCTCTCTTATCTGGCTCGCTCGCATATCTGGCTCGCTTGCTCTCACATCTAGCTGGCTCGCTTGCTTTCATATCTGGCTCGCTCGCTTGCTCTCTTGTCTGGCTCACTCTCTTATCTGGCTTGCTCGCTAGCATATCTGGCTCGCTGGCTTGCTCTCTTGTCTGGCTTGCTCTCTTATCTGGCTCGCTGGCTGTCTTATCTGGCTCGCTCGCTTGCTCTCATGTTTGGCTCGCTCACTCTCATATCTGGCTTTCTCGCTTGCTCTCTTGTCTGGTTCGTCCTCTTATCTGGCTCGCTCTCATATCTGGCTTGCTGGCTTGCTCTCATATCTGGCTCGCTCGCTTGCTCTCTTGTCTGGCTTGCTCTCTTATCTGGCTCGCTCGCATATCTTGCTCGCTCGCTCTCACATCTGGCTGGCTTGCTTGCTTTCATATCTGGCTCGCTCGCTTGCTCTCATATCTGGCTCGCTCGCTCGCTCTCACATCTGGTTCGCTCTCTTATCTGGCTCGCTCGCATATCTGGCTCGCTTGCTCTCACATCTAGCTGGCTCGCTTGCTTTCATATCTGGCTCGCTCGCTTGCTCTCTTGTCTGGCTCGCTCTCTCATCTGGCTCGCTCTCATATCATGCTTGCTAGCTTGCTCTCATTTCTGGCTCGCTCGCTTGCTCTCTTGTCTGTCTCGCTCTCTTTTATGGCTCGCTCGCATATCTGGCTCGCTCGCTCTCAAATCTGGCTCGCTTGCTTGTTCTCATATATGGCTTGCTCGCTTGCTCTCATATCCGGCTCGCTCGCTTGCTCTCATATCTGGCTCGCTCGCTTGCTCTCTTGTCTGGCTCGCTCTCTTATCTGGCTCGCTCGCATATCTGATTCGCTCGCTCTCAAATCTGGCTCGCTCGCTTGCTCTCATATCTGGCTAGTTCGCTTGCTCTCTTGTCTGGCTCCCTCTCTTATCTGGCTCGCTCGCATATCTGGCTAGCTCGCTCTCACATCTGGCTGGCTCGCTTGCTCTCATTTCTGGCTGGCTCGCTTGCTCTCATTTCTGGCTCGCTCGCTTGCTCTCATATCTGGCTCGCTCGCTTGCTCTCATATCTGGCTCGCTCGCTTGCTCTCTTGTCTGGCTCGCACTCATATATGGCTAGCTCGCTTGCTCTCTTGTCTTGCTCGCTCTCTTATCTGGCTCGCTCGCTCTCATATCTGGCTTGCTCGCTTGCTCTCATATCTGGCTCGCTCGCTTGCTCTCATATCTGGCTCGCTTTCATATCTGGATCGCTCGCTTGCTCTCATATCTGGCTCGCTCGCTTGCTTAATTGTCTGACTCGCTCTCTTATCTGTCTCGCTCTCTCTCTCACATCTGGCTTGCTCGCTTGCTCTCATATCTGGCTCGCTCGCTGCTCTCTTGTCTGGCTCGCTCTCATATCTGGCTTGCTCGCTTGCTCTCATATCTGGCTCGCTCGCTTGCTCTCTTGTCTGGCTCCCTCTCTTATCTGGCTCGCTCGCATATCTGGCTCGCTCGCTCTCACATCTGGCTGGCTTGCTTGCTCTCATATCTGGCTCGCTCGCTTGCTCTCATATCTGGCTCGCTCTCTTGCTCTCTTGTCTGGCTCGCTCGCTTGCTTAATTGTCTGGCTCGCTCTCTTATCTGCCTCGCTCTCTCTCACATCTGGCTTGCTCGCTTGCTCTCATATCTGGCTCGCTCGCTTGCTCTCATATCTGGCTCGCTCTCATATCTGGATCGCTCGCTTGCTCTCATATCTGGCTTGCTCGCTTGCTTAATTGTCTGACTCGCTCTCTTATCTGTCTTGCTCTCTCTCACATCTGGCTTGCTCGCTTGCTCTCATATCTGGCTCGCTCGCTGCTCTCTTGTCTGGCTCGCTCTCATATCTGGCTTGCTCGCTTGCTCTCATATCTGGCTCGCTCGCTTGCTCTCTTGTCCGGCTCCCTCTCTTATCTGGCTCGCTCGCATATCTGGCTCGCTCGCTCTCACATCTGGCTGGCTTGCTTGCTCTCATATCTGGCTCACTCGCTTGCTCTCTTGTCTGGCTCGCTCTCATATATGGCTAGCTCGCTTGCTCTCTTGTCTTGCTCGCTCTCTTATCTGGCTCGCTCGCTCTCATATCTGGCTGGCTCGCTTGCTCTCATATCTGGCTCGCTCGCTTGCTCTCATATCTGGCTCGCTCTCATGTCTGGCTTGCTCGCTCTTATGTCTGGCTCGCTCTCATATCTGGATCGCTCGCTTGCTCTCATATCTGGCTCGCTCGCTTGCTTAATTGTCTGTCTCGCTCTCTTATCTGCCTCGCTCTCTCTCACATCTGGCTTGCTCGCTTGCTCTCATATCTGGCTCACTCGCTGCTCTCTTGTCTGGCTCGCTCTCTTATCTGGCTCGCTCACATATCTTGCTCGCTCACTCTCAAATCTGGCTCGCTCGCTTGCTCTTATATCTGGCTCGCTCGCTTGCTCTCTTGTCTGGCTCGCTCTCTTATCTGGCTTGCTCGCTAGCATATCTGGCTCGCTCGCTTACTCTCTTGTCTGGCTTGCTCTCTTATCTGTCTCGCTCTCACATCTGGCTCGCTCGCTTGCTCTCATATCTGGCTCGCTCGCTTGCTCTCTTGTCTGGCTCGCTCTCTTATCTGGCTTGCTCGCTAGCATATCTGGCTTGCTCGCTTGCTCTCTTGTCTGGCTTGCTCTCTTATCTGGCTCGCTGGCTCTCTTATCTGGCTCGCTCGCTTGCTCTCATGTCTGGCTCGCTCAGTCTCATATCTGGCTTTCTCGCTTGCTCTCTTGTCTTGTTCGCTCTCTTATCTGGCTCGCTCTCATATCTGGCTTGCTCGCTTGCTCTCATATCTGGCTCGCTCGCTTGCTCTCTTGTCTGGCTCGCTCTCTTATCTGGCTCGCTCGCATATCTTGCTCGCTCTCTCTCATATCTGGCTGGCTTGCTTGCTTTCATATCTGGCTCACTCGCTTGCTCTCATATCTGGCTCGCTCGCTCGCTCTCACATCTGGTTCGCTCTCTTATTTGGCTCGCTCGCATATCTGGCTCACTTGCTCTCACATCTAGCTGGCTCGCTTGCTTTCATATCTGGCTCGCTCGCTTGCTCTCTTGTCTGGCTCGCTCTCCTATCTGGCTTGCTCGCTAGCATATCTGGCTCGCTGGCTTGCTCTCTTGTCTAGCTTGCTCTCTTATCTGGCTCGCTGGCTCTCTTATCTGGCTCGCTCGCTTGCTCTCATGTCTGGCTCGCTCACTCTCATATCTGGCTTTCTCGCTTGCTCTCTTGTCTGGTTCGCTCTCTTATCTGGCTCGCTCTCATATCTGGCTTGCTCGCTTGCTCTCATATCTGGCTCGCTCGCTTGCTCTCTTGTCTGGCTTGCTTTCTTATCTGGCTCGCTCGTATATCTTGCTCGCTCGCTCTCACATCTGGCTGGCTTGCGTGCTTTCATATCTGGCTCGCTCGCTTGCTCTCTTGTCTGGCTCGCTCTCTCATCTGGCTCGCTCTCATATCATGCTAGCTAGCTTGCTCTAATTTCTGGCTCGCTCGCTTGCTCTCTTGTCTGTCTCGCTCTCTTTTATGGCTCGCTCGCATATCTGGCTCGCTCGCTCTCAAATCTGGCTCGCTTGCTTGTTCTCATATATGGCTTGCTCGCTTGCTCTCATATCCGGCTCGCTCGCTTGCTCTCATATCTGGCTCGCTCGCTTGCTCTCTTGTCTGGCTCGCTCTCTTATCTGGCTCGCTCGCATATCTGGTTCGCTCGCTCTCAAATCTGGCTCGCTCGCTTGCTCTCATATCTGGCTAGTTCGCTTGCTCTCTTGTCTTGCTCGCTCTCTTATCTGGCTCGCTCGCTCTCATATCTGGCTGGCTCGCTTGCTCTCATATCTGGCTCGCTCGCTTGCTCTCTTGTCTTGCTCGCTCTCTTATCTGGCTCGCTCGCTCTCATATCTGGCTGGCTCGCTTGCTCTCATATCTGGCTGGCTCGCTTGCTCTCATATCTGGTTCGCTCGCTTGCTCTTTTGTCTGGCTCGCTATCTTATCTGGATTGCTCGCTAGAATATCTGGCTCGCACGCTTGCTCTCTTGTCTGGCTTGCTCTCTTATCTGGCTCGCTCGCTCTCATATCTGGCTCGCTCGCTTCCTCTCATGTCTGGCTCGCTCGCTCTCATATCTGGCTCGCTCGCTTGCTCTCTTGTCTGGCTCCCTCTCTTATCTGGCTCGCTCGCATATCTGGCTAGCTCGCTCTCACATCTGGCTGGCTCGCTTGCTCTCATTTCTGGCTGGCTCGCTTGCTCTCATTTCTGGCTCGCTCGCTTGCTCTCATATCTGGCTTGCTCGCTTGCTCTCATATCTGGCTCGCTCGCTTGCTCTCTTGTCTGGCTCGCACTCATATATGGCTAGCTCGCTTGCTCTCTTGTCTTGCTCGCTCTCTTATCTGGCTCGCTCGCTCTCATATCTGGCTGGCTCGCTTGCTCTCATATCTGGCTCGCTCGCTTGCTCTCATATCTGGTTCGCTTTCATATCTGGATCGCTCGCTTGCTCTCATATCTGGCTCGCTCGCTTGCTTAATTGTCTGACTCGCTCTCTTATCTGTCTCGCTCTCTCTCACATCTGGCTTGCTCGCTTGCTCTCATATCTGGCTCGCTCGCTGCTCTCTTGTCTGGCTCGCTCTCATATCTGGATTGCTCGCTTGCTCTCATATCTGGCTCGCTCGCTTGCTCTCTTGTCTGGCTCCCTCTCTTATCTGGCTCGCTCGCATATCTGGCTCGCTCACTCTCACATCTGGCTGGCTTGCTTGCTCTCATATCTGGCTCGCTCGCTTGCTCTCATATCTGGCTCGCTCTCTTGCTCTCTTGTCTGGCTCGCTCGCTTGCTTAATTGTTTGGCTCGCTCTCTTATCTGCCTCGCTCTCTCTCACATCTGGCTTGCTCGCTTGCTCTCATATCTGGCTCGCTCGCTTGCTCTCATATCTGGCTCGCTCTCATTTCTGGATCGCTCGCTTGCTCTCATATCTGGCTCGCTCGCTTGCTTAATTGTCTGACTCGCTCTCTTATCTGTCTCGCTCTCTCTCACATCTGGCTTGCTCTCATATCTGGCTCGCTCGCTGCTCTCTTGTCTGGCTCGCTCTCATATCTGGCTTGCTCGCTTGCTCTCATATCTGGCTCGCTCGCTTGCTCTCTTGTCTGGCTCCCTCCCTTATCTGGCTCGCTCGCATATCTGGCTCGCTCGCTCTCACATCTGGCTGGCTTGCTTGCTCTCATATCTGGCTCGCTCGCTTGCTCTCATATCTGGCTCGCTCTCTTGCTCTCTTGTCTGGCTCGCTTGCTTGCTTAATTGTCTGGCTCGCTCTCTTATCTGCCTCGCTCTCTCTCACATCTGGCTTGCTCGCTTGCTCTCATATCTGGCTCGCTCGCTGCTCTCTTGTCTGGCTCGCTCTCTTATCTGGCTCGCTCGCATATCTTGCTCGCTCGCTTGCTCTCTTGTCTGACTTGCTCTCTTATCTGTCTCTCTCTCACATCTGGCTCGCTCGCTTGCTCTCATATCTGGCTCGCTCGCTCTCATGTCTGGCTCGCTCTCATATCTGGATCGCTCGCTTGCTCTCATATCTGGCTCGCTCGCTTGCTTAATTGTCTGGCTCGCTCTCTTATCTGCCTCGCTCTCTCTCACATCTGGCTTGCTCGCTTGCTCTCATATCTGGCTCGCTCGCTGCTCTCTTGTCTGGCTCGCTCGCATATCTTGCTCGCTCGCTTGCTCTCTTGTCTGACTTGCTCTCTTATCTGGCTTGCTCGCTAGCATATCTGGCTCGATCGCTTGCTCTCTTGTCTGGCTTGCTCTCTTATCTGGCTTGCTCGCTTGCTCTCTTGTCTGGCTCGCTCTCTTATCTGGCTTGCTCGCTTGCTCTCTTGTCTGGCTCGCTCTCTTATCTGGCTCGCTCGCTTGCTTAATTGTCTGGCTCGCTCTTATCTGCCTCGCTCTCTCTCACATCTGGCTTGCTCGCTTGCTCTCATATCTGGCTCACTCGCTGCTCTCTTGTCTGGCTCGCTCTCTTATCTGGCTCGCTCGCATATCTTGCTCGCTCGCTCTCACATCTGGCTCGCTCGCTTGCTCTCATATCTGGCTCGCTCGCTTGCTCTCTTGTCTGGCTCGCTCTCTTATCTGGCTTGCTCACTAGCATATCTGGCTCGCTCGCTTGCTCTCTTGTCTGGCTTGCTCTCTTACCTGTCTCGCTCTCACATCTGGCTCGTTCGCTTGCTCTCATATCTGGCTCGCTCGCTTGCTCTCTTGTCTGGCTCGCTCTCTTATCTGGCTTGCTTGCTAGCATATGTGGCTCGCTCGCTTGCTCTCTTGTCTGGCTTGCTCTCTTATCTGGCTCGCTCGCATATCTTGCTCGCTCGCTCTCACATCTGGCTGGCTTGCTTGCTTTCATATCTGGCTCGCTCGCTTGCTCTCTTGTCTGGCTCGCTCTCTTATCTGGCTCGCTCACATATCTGCCTCGCTCGCTCTCACATCGAGCTGGCTCGCTTGCTCTCATATCTGGCTCGCTCGCTTGCTCTCTTGTCTGGCTCGCTCTCTTATCTGGCTCGCTCTCATATCTGGCTTGCTAGCTTGCTCTCATATCTGGCTCGCTCGCTTTCTCTCTTGTTTGTCTCGCTCTCTTTTATGGATCGCTCACATATCTGGCTCACTCGCTCTCAAATCTGGCTCGCTCGCTCTCAAATCTGGCTCGCTCGCTTGCTCTCATATCTGGCTTGCTCGCTCGCTCTCATATCCGGCTCGCTCGCTTGCTCTCATATCTGGCTTGCTCTCTTGTCTGGCTCGCTCTCTTATCTGGCTCGCTCGCTTATCTGGCTCGCTCGCGCTCAAATCTGGCTCGCTCGCTTGCTCTCATATCTGGCTAGTTTGCTTGCTCTCTTGTCTTGCTCGCTCCCTTATCTGGCTCGCTCGCTCTCATATCTGGCTGGCTCGCTTGCTCTCATTTCTGGCTGGCTCGCTTTCTCTCATATCTGGCTCGCCCGCTTGCTTTCATATCTGGCTCGCTCGCTTGCTCTCTTGTCTGGCTCGCTCTCATATCTGGCTAGCTCGCTTGCTCTCTTGTCTTGCTCACTCTTATCTGGCTCGCTCGCTCTCATATCTGGCTGGCTCGCTTGCTCTCATATCTGGCTCGCTCGCTTGCTCTCATATCTGGCTCGCTCGCTCTCATGTCTGGCTCGCTCTCATATCTGGATCGCTCGCTTGCTCTCATATCTGGCTCGCTCGCTTGCTTAATTGTCTGGCTCGCTCTCTTATCTGCCTCGCTCTCTCTCACATCTGGCTTGCTCGCATGCTCTCATATCTGGCTCGCTCGCTTGCTCTCTTGTCTGACTTGCTCTCTTATCTGTCTCTCTCTCACATCTGGCTCGCTCGCTTGCTCTCATACCTAGCTCGCTCGCTCTTTTATCTGGCTTGCTCGCTAGCATATCTAGCTCGCTCGCTTGCTCTCTAATCTGGCTTGCTCTCTTATCTGTCTCGCTCGCTCTCATATCTGGCTCGCTCGCTTGCTCTCATGTCTGGCTCGCTCGCTCTCATATCTGGCTCGCTCGCTTGCTCTCATGTCTGGCTCGCTCGCTCACATATCTGGCTTTCTCGCTTGCTCTCTTGTCTGGTTCGCTCTCTTATCTGGCTCGCTCTCATATCTGGCTTGCTCGCTTGCTCTCATATCTGGCTTGCTCGCTTGCTCTCTTGTCTGGCTCGCTCTCTTATCTGGCTTGCTTGCTAGCATATCTGGCTCGCTCGCTTGCTCTCTTGTCTGGCTTGCTCTCTTATCTGGCTCGCTGGCTCTCTTATCTGGCTCGCTCGCTTGCTCTCTTGTCTTGCTCGCTCTCTTATCTGGCTCGCTCGCTCTCATATCTGGCTGGCTCGCTTGCTCTCATATCTGGCTCGCTCGCTTGCTCTCATATCTGGCTCGCTCGCTCTCATGTCTGGCTCACTCTCATATCTGGATCGCTCGCTTGCTCTCATATCTGGCTCGCTCGCTTGCTTAATTGTCTGGCTCGCTCTCTTATCTGCCTCGCTCTCTCTCACATCTGGCTTGCTCGCTTGCTCTCATATCTGGCTTTCTCGCTTGCTCTCTTGTCTGGTTCGCTCTCTTATCTGGCTCGCTCTCATATCTGGCTTGCTCGCTTGCTCTCATATCTGGCTTGCTCGCTTGCTCTCTTGTCTGGCTCGCTCTCTTATCTGGCTTGCTTGCTAGCATATCTGGCTCGCTCGCTTGCTCTCTTGTCTGGCTTGCTCTCTTATCTGGCTCGCTGGCTCTCTTATCTGGCTCGCTCGCTTGCTCTCTTGTCTTGCTCGCTCTCTTATCTGGCTCGCTCGCTCTCATATCTGGCTGGCTCGCTTGCTCTCATATCTGGCTCGCTCGCTTGCTCTCATATCTGGCTCGCTCGCTCTCATGTCTGGCTCACTCTCATATCTGGATCGCTCGCTTGCTCTCATATCTGGCTCGCTCGCTTGCTTAATTGTCTGGCTCGCTCTCTTATCTGCCTCGCTCTCTCTCACATCTGGCTTGCTCGCTTGCTCTCATATCTGGCTCGCTCGCTTGCTCTCTTGTCTGGCTCGCTCTCTTATCTGGCTTGCTCACATATCTGGCTCGCTCGCACATCTGGCTGGCTTGCTTGCTCTCATATCTGGCTCGCTCGCTTGCTCTCATATCTGGCTCGCTCGCTCTCATGTCTGGCTCGCTCTCATATCTGGATCGCTCGCTTGCTCTCATATCTTGCTCGCTCGCTTGCTTAATTGTCTGGCTCGCTCTCTTATCTGCCTCGCGCTCTCTCAAATCTGGCTTGCTCGCTTGCTCTCATATCTGGCTCGCTCGCTTGCTCTCTTGTCTGGCTCGCTCTCTTATCTGGCTCGCTCGCATATCTGGCTTGCTAGCTTGCTCTCATATCTGACTCGCTCGCTTGCTCTCTTTTCTGTCTCGCTCTCTTTTATGGCTCGCTCACATATCTGGCTCGCTCGCTCTCAAATCTGGCTCGGTAGCTCTCAAATCTGGCTCGCTCGCTTACTCTCATATCTGGCTTGCTTGCTTTCTCTCATATCCGGCTCGCTCGCTTGCTCTCATATCTGGCTCGCTCGCTTGCTCTCATATCTGGCTCGCTCGCTCTCATGTCTGGCTCGCTCTCATATCTGGATCGCTCGCTTGCTCTCATATCTGGCTCGCTCGCTTGCTTAATTGTCTGGCTCGCTCTCTTATCTGCCTCGCTCTCTCTCAAATCTGGCTTGCTCGCTTGCTCTCATATCTGGCTCGCTCGCTTGCTCTCTTGTCTGGCTCGCTCTCTTATCTGGCTCGCTCGCATATCTGGCTTGCTAGCTTGCTCTCATATCTGACTCGCTCGCTTGCTCTCTTGTCTGTCTCGCTCTCTTTTATGGCTCGCTCACATATCTGGCTCGCTCGCTCTCAAATCTGGCTCGCTCGCTTGCTCTCATATCTGGCTAGTTCGCTTGCTCTCTTGTCTTGCTCGCTCTCTTATCTGGCTCGCTCGCTCTCATATCTGGCTGGCTCGCTTGCTCTCATATCTGGCTCGCTCGCTTGCTCTCTTGTTTGGCTTGCTCTCTTATCTGGCTTGCTCGCTTGCTCTCTTGTCTGGCTCGCTCTCTTATCTGGCTCGCTCGCTTGCTTAATTGTCTGGCTCGCTCTCTTATCTGCCTCTCTCTCTCACATCTGGCTTTCTCGCTTGCTCTCGTATCTGGCTCGCTCACTGCTCTCTTGTCTGGCTCGCTCTCTTATCTAGCTCGCTCGCATATCTTGCTCGCTCGCTCTCACATCTGGCTCGCTCGCTTGCTCTCATATCTGGCTCGCTCGCTTAATCTCTTGTCTGGCTCGCTCTCTTATCTGGCTTGCTCACTAGCAAATCTGGCTCGCTCGCTTGCTCTCTTGTCTGGCTTGCTCTCTTACCTGTCTCGCTCTCACATCTGGCTCGCTCGCTTGCTCTCATATCTGGCTCGCTCGCTTGCTCTCTTGTCTGGCTCGCTCTCTTATCTGGCTTGCTTGCTAGCATATCTGGCTCGCTCGCTTGCTCTCTTGTCTAGCTCGCTCTCTTATCTGGCTCGCTCGCATATCTGGCTTGCTAGCTTGCTCTCATATCTGACTCGCTCGCTTGCTCTCTTGTCTGTCTCGCTCTCTTTTATGGCTCGCTCACATATCTGGCTCGCTTGCTCTCAAATCTGGCTCGGTAGCTCTCAAATCTGGCTCGCTCGCTTACTCTCATATCTGGCTTGCTCGCTTGCTCTCATATCCGGCTCGCTCGCTTGCTCTCATATCTGGCTCGCTCGCTTGCTCTCTTGTCTGGCTCGCTCTCTTATCTGGCTCGCTCGCATATCTGGCTCGCTCGCTCTCAAATCTGGCTAGCTCGCTTGCTCTCATATCTGGCTAGTTCGCTTGCTCTTTTGTCTTGCTCGCTCTCTTATCTTGCTCGCTCTCGTATCTGGCTGGCTCGCTTGCTCTCATATCTGGCTCGCTCGCTTGCTCTCTTGTTTGGCTCGCTCTCTTATCTGGCTTGCTCGCTTGCTCTCTTGTCTGGCTCGCTCTCTTATCTGGCTCGCTCGCTTGCTTAATTGTCTGGCTCGCTCTCTTATCTGCCTCGCTCTCTCTCACATCTGGCTTTCTCGCTTTCTCTCATATCTGGCTCGCTCGCTGCTCTCTTGTCTGGCTCGCTCTCTTATCTGGCTCGCTCGCATATCTTGCTCGCTCGCTCTCACATCTGGCTCGCTCGCTCTCACATCTGGCTCGCTCGCTCTCTTATCTGGCTTGCTTGCTAGCATATCTGGCTCGCTCGCTTGCTCTCTTGTCTGGCTTGCTCTCTTATCTGGCTCGCTGGCTCTCTTATCTGGCTCGCTCGCTTGCTCTCTTGTCTTGCTCGCTCTCTTATCTGGCTCGCTCTCATATCTGGCTGGCTCGCTTGCTCTTATATCTGGCTCGCTCGCTTGCTCTCATATCTGGCTCGCTCGCTCTCATGTCTGGCTCACTCTCATATCTGGATCGCTCGCTTGCTCTCATATCTGGCTCGCTCGCTTGCTTAATTGTCTGGCTCGCTCTCTTATCTGCCTCGCTCTCTCTCACATCTGGCTTGCTCGCTTGCTCTCATATCTGGCTCGCTCGCTTGCTCTCTTGTCTGGCTCGCTCTCTTATCTGGCTTGCTCGCATATCTGGCTCGCTCGCACATCTGGCTGGCTTGCTTGCTCTCATATCTGGCTCGCTCGCTTGCTCTCATATCTGGCTCGCTCGCTCTCATGTCTGGCTCGCTCTCATATCTGGATCGCTCGCTTGCTCTCATATCTGGCTCGCTCGCTTGCTTAATTGTCTGGCTCGCTCTCTTATCTGCCTCGCTCTCTCTCAAATCTTGCTTGCTCGCTTGCTCTCATATCTGGCTCGCTCGCTTGCTCTCTTGTCTGGCTCGCTCTCTTATCTGGCTCGCTCGCATATCTGGCTTGCTAGCTTGCTCTCATATCTGACTCGCTCGCTTGCTCTCTTGTCTGTCTCGCTCTCTTTTATGGCTCGCTCACATATCTGGCTCGCTCGCTCTCAAATCTGGCTCGGTAGCTCTCAAATCTGGCTCGCTCGCTTACTCTCATATCTGGCTTGCTCGCTTTCTCTCATATCCGGCTCGCTCGCTTGCTCTCATATCTGGCTCGCTCGCTTGCTCTCTTTTGTCTGGCTCGCTCTCTTATCTGGCTCGCTCGCATATCTGGCTCGCTCGCTCTCAAATCTGGCTCGCTCACTTGCTCTCATATCTGGCTAGTTCGCTTGCTCTCTTGTCTTGCTCGCTCTCTTATCTGGCTCGCTCGCTCTCATATCTGGCTGGCTCGCTTGCTCTCATATCTGGCTCGCTCGCCTGCTCTCTTGTTTGGCTCGCTCTCTTATCTGGCTTGCTCGCTTGCTCTCTTGTCTGGCTCGCTCTCTTATCTGGCTCGCTCGCTTGCTTAATTGTCTGGCTCGCTCTCTTATCTGCCTCGCTCTCTCACATCTGGCTTTCTCGCTTGCTCTCGTATCTGTCTCGCTCGCTGCTCTCTTGTCTGGCTCGCTCTCTTATGTAGCTCGCTCGCATATCTTGCTCGCTCGCTCTCACATCTGGCTCGCTCGCTTGCTCTCATATCTGGCTCGCTCGCTTAATCTCTTGTCTGGCTCGCTCTCTTATCTGGCTTCCTCACTAGCAAATCTGGCTCGCTCGCTTGCTCTCTTGTCTGGCTTGCTCTCTTACCTGTCTCGCTCTCACATCTGGCTCGCTCGCTTGCTCTCATGTCTGGCTCGCTCGCTTGCTCTCTTGTCTGGCTCGCTCTCTTATCTGGCTTGCTTGCTAGCATATCTGGCTCGCTCGCTTGCTCTCTTGTCTAGCTCGCTCTCTTATCTGGCTCGCTCGCATATGTGGCTTGCTAGCTTGCTCTCATATCTGACTCGCTCGCTTGCTCTCTTGTCTGTCTCGCTCTCTTTTATGGCTCGCTCACATATCTGGCTCGCTTGCTCTCAAATCTGGCTCGGTAGCTCTCAAATCTGGCTCGCTCGCTTACTCTCATATCTGGCTTGCTCGCTTGCTCTCATATCCGGCTCGCTCGCTTGCTCTCATATCTGGCTCGCTCGCTTGCTCTCTTGTCTGGCTCGCTCTCTTATCTGGCTCGCTCGCATATCTGGCTCGCTCGCTCTCAAATCTGGCTAGCTCGCTTGCTCTCATATCTGGCTAGTTCGCTTGCTCTTTTGTCTTGCTCGCTCTCTTATCTGGCTCGCTCGCTCTCATATCTGGCTGGCTCGCTTGCTCTCATATCTGGCTCGCTCGCTTGCTCTCTTGTCTGGCTCGCTCTCTTATCTGGCTCGCTCGCTTGCTTAATTGTCTGACTCGCTCTCTTATCTGCCTCGCTCTCTCTCACATCTGGCTTTCTCGCTTGCTCTCATATCTGGCTCGCTCGCTGCTCTCTTGTCTGGCTCGCTCTCTTATCTGGCTCGCTCGCATATCTTGCTCGCTCGCTCTCACATCTGGCTCGCTCGCTTGCTCTCATATCTGGCTCGCTCGCTTAATCTCTTGTCTGGCTCGCTCTCTTATCTGGCTTGCTCACTAGCAAATCTTGCTCGCTCGCTTGCTCTCTTGTCTGGCTTGCTCTCTTACCTGTCTCGCTCTCACATCTGGCTCGCTCGCTTGCTCTCATATCTGGCTCGCTCGCTTGCTCTCTTGTCTGGCTCGCTCTCTTATCTGGCTTGCTTGCTAGCATATCTGGCTCGCTCGCTTGCTCTCTTGTCTGGCTTGCTCTCTTATCTGGCTCGCTCGCTCTCATATCTGACTCGCTCACTTCCTCTCATGTCTGGCTCGCTCGCTCTCATCTCTGGCTCGCTTGCTCTTGTCTGGCTCGCTCTCTTATCTGGCTCGCTCGCATATCTGGCTAGCTCGCTCTCACATCTGGCTGGCTCGCTTGCTCTCATTTCTGGCTGGCTCGCTTGCTCTCATTTCTGGCTCGCTCGCTTGCTCTCATATCTGGCTCGCTCGCTTGCTCTCATATCTGGCACGCTCGCTTGCTCTCTTGTCTGGCTCGCTCTCATATCTGGCTAGCTCGCTTGCTCTCTTGTCTTGCTCGCTCTCTTATCTGGCTCGCTCGCTCTCATATCTGGCTGGCTCGCTTGCTCTCATATCTGGCTCGCTCGCTTGCTCTCATATCTGGCTCGCTCGCTTGCTCTCATGTCTGGCTCGCTCTCATATCTGGATCGCTCGCTTGCTCTCATATCTGGCTTGCTCGCTTGCTTAATTGTCTGGCTCGCTCTCTTATCTGCCTCGCTCTCTCTCACATCTGGCTTGCTCGCTTGCTCTCATATCTGGCTCGCTCGCTGCTCTCTTGTCTGGCTCGCTCTCATATCTGGCTTGCTCGCATATCTGGCTCGCTCGCTTGCTCTCTTGTCTGGCTCGCTCTCTTATTTGGCTCGCTCGCATATCTGGCTCGCTCGTTCTCACATCTGGCTGGCTTGCTTGCTCTCATATCTGGCTCGCTCGCTTGCTCTCATATCTGGCTCGCTCGCTTGCTCTCTTGTCTGGCTCGCTCTCTTATCTGGCTCGCTCGCATATCTGGCTCGCACGCTCTCACATCGAGCTGGCTCGCTTGCTCTCTTATCTGGCTCGCTCGCTTGCTCTCTTGTTTGGCTCGCTCTCTTATCTGGCTCGCTCTCATATCTGGCTTGCTAGCTTGCTCTCATATCTGGCTCGCTCGCTTTCTCTCTTGTCTGCCTCGCTCTCTTTTATGGCTCGCTCACATATCTGGCTCGCTCGCTTGCTCTCATATCTGGCTAGTTCGCTCGCTCTCAAATCTGGCTCGCTCGCTTGCTCTAATATCTGGCTTGCTCGCTTGCTCTCATATCCGGCTCACTCGCTTGCTCTCATATCTGGCTCGCTCGCTTGCTCTCTTGTCTGGCTCGCTCTCTTATCTGGCTCGCTCGCATATCTTTCTCGCTCGCTCTCAAATCTGGCTCGCTCGCTTGCTCTCATATCTGGCTAGTTCGCTCGCTCTCTTGTCTTGCTCGCTCTCATATCTGGCTTGCTTGCTCTCATATCTGGCTGGCTCGCTTACTCTCATATCTGGCTCGCTCGCTTGCTCTCTTGTCTGGCTCGCTCTCTTATCTGGCTTGCTCGCTAGCATATCTGGCTCGCACGCTTGCTCTCTTGTCTGGCTTGCTCTCTTATCTGGCTCGCTCGGTCTCATATCTGGCTCGCTCGCTCGCTCTCATGTCTGGCTCGCTTGCTCTCATATCTTGCCTTCTCGCTTGCTCTCTTGTCTGGCTCGCTCTCTTATCTGGCTCGCTCGCATATCTGGCTCGCTCGCTCTCACGTCTGGCTGGCTCACTTGCTCTCATTTCTGGCTGGCTCGCTTGCTCTCATTTCTGGCTCGCTCGCTTGCTCTCATATCTGGCTCGCTCGCTTGCTCTCATATCTGGCTCGCTCGCTTGCTCTCTTGTCTGGCTCGCTATCATATCTGGCTAGCTCGCTTGCTCTCTTGTCTTGCTCACTCTTATCTGGCTCGCTCGCTTGCTCTCTTGTCTGGCTCGCTCTCTTATCTGGCTTGCTCGCTAGCATATCTGGCTCGCACGCTTGCTCTCTTGTCTGGCTTGCTCTCTTATCTGGCTCGCTCGGTCTCATATCTGGCTCGCTCGCTCGCTCTCATGTCTGGCTCGCTTGCTCTCATATCTTGCCTTCTCGCTTGCTCTCTTGTCTGGCTCGCTCTCTTATCTGGCTCGCTCGCATATCTGGCTCGCTCGCTCTCACGTCTGGCTGGCTCACTTGCTCTCATTTCTGGCTGGCTCGCTTGCTCTCATTTCTGGCTCGCTCGCTTGCTCTCATATCTGGCTCGCTCGCTTGCTCTCATATCTGGCTCGCTCGCTTGCTCTCTTGTCTGGCTCGCTATCCTATCTGGCTAGCTCGCTTGCTCTCTTGTCTTGCTCACTCTTATCTGGCTCGCTCGCTCTCTTATCTGGCTGGCTCGCTTGCTCTCATATCTGGCTCGCTCGCTTGCTCTCATATCTGGCTCGCTCGCTCTCATGTCTGGCTCGCTCTCATATCTGGATCGCTCGCTTGCTCTCATATCTGGCTCGCTCGCTTGCTTAATTGTCTGGCTCGCTCTCTTATCTGCCTCGCTCTCTCTCACATCTGGCTTGCTCGCTTGCTCTCATATCTGGCCTGGCTCGCTCGCTGCTCTCTTATCTGTCTCGCTCTCACATCTGGCTCGCTCGCTTGCTCTCATATCTAGCTCGCTCGCTCGCTCTCTTATCTGGCTTGCTCGCTAGCATATCTGGCTCGCTCGCTTGCTCTCTTGTCTGGCTTGCTCTCTTATCTGGCTCGCTCGCTCTCAAATCTGGCTCGCTCGCTTGCTCTCATGTCTGGCTCGCTCGCTCTCATATCTGACTTTCTCGCTTGCTCTCTTGTCTGGTTCGCTCTCTTATGTGGCTAACTCTCATATCTGGCTTGCTCGCTTGCTCTCATATCTGGCTCGCTCGCTTGCTCTCTTGTCTGGCTAGCTCTCTTATCTGGCTTGCTCGCTAGCATATCTGGCTCGCTCGCTTCCTCTCTTGTCTGGCTTGCTCTCTTATCTGTCTCGCTCTCACATCTGGCTTGCTCGCTTGCTCTCATATCTGGCTCGCTCGCTTGATCTCTTGTCTGGCTCGCTCTCTTATCTGGCTTGCTCGCTAGCATATCTGGCTCGCTCGCTTGCTCTCTTGTCTGGCTTCCTCTCTTATCTGGCTCGCTCGCTCTCATATCTGGCTCGCTCGCTTGCTCTCATGTCTGGCTCGCTCTCATATCTGACTTTCTCGCTTGCTCTCTTGTCTGGTTCGCTCTCATATCTGGCTTGCTCTCATATCTGGCTCGCTCGCTTGCTCTCTTGTCTGGCTCGCTCTCTTATCTGGCTTGCTCGCTAGCATATCTGGCTCGCTCGCTTGCTCTCTTGTCTGACTTGCTCTCTTATTTGTCTCGCTCTCACAACTGGCTTGCTCGCTTGCTCTCATATCTGGCTCGCTCGCTTGCTCTCTTGTCTGGCTCGCTCTCTTATCTGGCTTGCTCGCTAGCATATCTGGCTCGCTCGCTTGCTCTCTTGTCTGGCTTCCTCTCTTATCTGGCTCGCTCGCTCTCATATCTGGCTCGCTCGCTTGCTCTCATGTTTGGCTCGCTCGCTTGCTCTCTTGTCTGGCTCGCTCTCATTTCTGGCTTGCTCGCTTGCTCTCATATCTGGCTCGCTCGCTTGCTCTCTTGTCTGGCTCGCTCTCTTATTTGGCTCGCTCGCATATCTGGCTCGCTCGCTCTCACATCTGGATGGCTTGCTTGCTTTCATATCTGGCTCGCTCGCTTGCTCTCATATCCGGCTCGCTCGCTTGCTCTCATATCTGGCTCGCTCGCTTTTCCTCTTGTCTGGCTCGCTCTCTTATCTGGCTCGCTCACATATCTTTCTCGCTCGCTCTCAAATCTGGCTCGCTCGCTTGCTCTCATATCTGGCTAGTTCGCTCGCTCTCTTGTCTTGCTCGCTCTCTTATCTGGCTCGCTCGCTCTCATATCTGGCTGGCTCGCTTACTCTCATATCTGGCCCGCTCGCTTGCTCTCTTGTCTGGCTCGCTCTCTTATCTGGCTTGCTCGCTAGCATATCTGGCTCGCACGCTTGCTCTCTTGTCTGGCTTGCTCTCTTATCTGGCTCGCTCGGTCTCATATCTGGCTCGCTCGCTTGCTCTCATGTCTGGCTCGCTTGCTCTCATATCTGGCTTTCTCGCTTGCTCTCTTGTCTGGCTCGCTCTCTTATCTGGCTCGCTCGCATATCTGGCTCGCTCGCTCTCACATCTGGCTGGCTCACTTGCTCTCATTTCTGGCTGGCTCGCTTGCTCTCATTTCTGGCTGGCTCGCTCGCTTGCTCTCATATCTGGCTCGCTCGCTTGCTCTCTTGTCTGGCTCGCTATCATATCTGGCTAGCTCGCTTGCTCTCTTGTCTTGCTCACTCTTATCTGGCTCGCTCGCTCTCTTATCTGGCTGGCTCGCTTGCTCTCATATCTGGCTCGCTCGCTTGCTCTCATATCGGGCTCGCTCGCTCTCATGTCTGGCTCGCTCTCATATCTGGATCGCTCGCTTGCTCTCATATCTGGCTCGCTCGCTTGCTTAATTGTCTGGCTCGCTCTCTTATCTGCCTCGCTCTCTCTCACATCGGCTTGCTCGCTTGCTCTCATATCTGGCTCGCTCGCTGCTCTCTTGTCTGGCTCGCTCTCATATCTGGCTTGCTCGCTTGCTCTCATATCTGGCTCGCTCGCTTGCTCTCTTGTCTGGCTCGCTCTCTTATTTGGCTCGCTCGCATATCTGGCTCGCTCGCTCTCACATCTGGATGGCTTGCTTGCTTTCATATCTGGCTCGCTCGCTTGCTCTCATATCCGGCTCGCTCGCTTGCTCTCATATCTGGCTCGCTCGCTTTTCCTCTTGTCTGGCTCGCTCTCTTATCTGGCTCGCTCACATATCTTTCTCGCTCGCTCTCAAATCTGGCTCGCTCGCTTGCTCTCATATCTGGCTAGTTCGCTCGCTCTCTTGTCTTGCTCGCTCTCTTATCTGGCTCGCTCGCTCTCATATCTGGCTGGCTCGCTTACTCTCATATCTGGCCCGCTCGCTTGCTCTCTTGTCTGGCTCGCTCTCTTATCTGGCTTGCTCGCTAGCATATCTGGCTCGCACGCTTGCTCTCTTGTCTGGCTTGCTCTCTTATCTGGCTCGCTCGGTCTCATATCTGGCTCGCTCGCTTGCTCTCATGTCTGGCTCGCTTGCTCTCATATCTGGCTTTCTCGCTTGCTCTCTTGTCTGGCTCGCTCTCTTATCTGGCTCGCTCGCATATCTGGCTCGCTCGCTCTCACATCTGGCTGGCTCACTTGCTCTCATTTCTGGCTGGCTCGCTTGCTCTCATTTCTGGCTGGCTCGCTTGCTCTCATATCTGGCTCGCTCGCTTGCTCTCATATCTGGCTCGCTCGCTTGCTCTCTTGTCTGGCTCGCTATCATATCTGGCTAGCTCGCTTGCTCTCTTGTCTTGCTCACTCTTATCTGGCTCGCTCGCTCTCTTATCTGGCTGGCTCGCTTGCTCTCATATCTGGCTCGCTCGCTTGCTCTCATATCGGGCTCGCTCGCTCTCATGTCTGGCTCGCTCTCATATCTGGATCGCTCGCTTGCTCTCATATCTGGCTCGCTCGCTTGCTTAATTGTCTGGCTCGCTCTCTTATCTGCCTTGCTCTCTCTCACATCTGGCTTGCTCGCTTGCTCTCATATCTGGCCTGGCTCGCTCGCTGCTCTCTTATCTGTCTCGCTCTCACATCTGGCTCGCTCGCTTGCTCTCATATCTAGCTCGCTCGCTCGCTCTCTTATCTGGCTTGCTCGCTAGCATATCTGGCTCGCTCGCTTGCTCTCTTGTCTGGCTTGCTCTCTTATCTGGCTCGCTCGCTCTCAAATCTGGCTCGCTCGCTTGCTCTCATGTCTGGCTCGCTCGCTCTCATATCTGACTTTCTCGCTTGCTCTCTTGTCTGGTTCGCTCTCTTATGTGGCTAACTCTCATATCTGGCTTGCTCGCTTGCTCTCATATCTGGCTCGCTCGCTTGCTCTCTTGTCTGGCTAGCTCTCTTATCTGGCTTGCTCGCTAGCATATCTGGCTCGCTCGCTTCCTCTCTTGTCTGGCTTGCTCTCTTATCTGTCTCGCTCTCACATCTGGCTTGCTCGCTTGCTCTCATATCTGGCTCGCTCGCTTGCTCTCTTGTCTGGCTCGCTCTCTTATCTAGCTTGCTCGCTAGCATATCTGGCTCGCTCGCTTGCTCTCTTGTCTGGCTTCCTCTCTTATCTGGCTTGCTCGCTCTCATATCTGGCTCGCTCGCTTGCTCTCATGTCTGGCTCGCTCTCATATCTGACTTTATCGCTTGCTCTCTTGTCTGGTTCGCTCTCTTATCTGGTTCGCTCTCATATCTGGCTTGCTCTCATATCTGGCTCGCTCGCTTGCTCTCTTGTCTGGCTCGCTCTCTTATCTGGCTTGCTCGCTAGCATATCTGGCTCGCTCGCTTGCTCTCTTGTCTGGCTTCCTCTCTTATCTGGCTTGCTCGCTCTCATATCTGGCTCGCTCGCTTGCTCTCATGTCTGGCTCGCTCTCATATCTGACTTTCTCGCTCGCTCTCTTGTCTGGTTCGCTCTCTTATCTGGTTCGCTCTCATATCTGGCTTGCTCTCATATCTGGCTCGCTCGCTTGCTCTCTTGTCTGGCTCGCTCTCTTATCTGGCTTGCTCGCTAGCATATCTGGCTCGCTCGCTTGCTCTCTTGTCTGACTTGCTCTCTTATTTGTCTCGCTCTCACATCTGGCTTGCTCGCTTGCTCTCATATCTGGCTCGCTCGCTCTCTTGTCTGGCTCGCTCTCTTATCTGGCTTGCTCGCTAGCATATCTGGCTCGCTCGCTTGCTCTCTTGTCTGGCTTCCTCTCTTATCTGGCTCGCTCGCTCTCATATCTGGCTCGCTCGCTTGCTCTCATGTCTGGCTCGCTCGCTCTCATATCTGGCTCGCTCGCTTGCTCTCATGTCTGGCTCGCTTGCTCTCATATCTGGCTTTCTCGCTTGCTCTCTTGTCTGGCTCGCTCTCTTATCTGGCTTGCTCGCTAGCATATCTGGCTCGCTCGCTTGCTCTCTTGTCTGACTTGCTCTCTTATCTGTCTCGCTCTCACATCTGGCTCGCTCGCTTGCTCTCTTATGTGGCTTGCTCGCTTGCTCTCATATCCGGCTCGCTCGCTTGCTCTCATATCTGGCTCGCTCTCTTATCTGGCTCGCTCGCTCTCAAATCTGGCTCGCTCGCTTGCTCTCATATCTTGCTAGTTCGCTTGCTCTCTTGTCTTGCTCGCTCTCTTATCTGGCTCGCTCGCTCTCATATCTGGCTGGCTCGCTTGCTCTCATATCTGGCTCGCTCGCTTGCTCTCTTGTTTGGCTTGCTCTCTTATCTGGCTTGCTCGCTTGCTCTCTTGTTTGGCTCGCTCTCTTATCTGGCTCGCTTGCTCTCATATCTGGCTCGCTCACTTCCTCTCATGTCTGGCTCGCTCGCTCTCATCTCTGGCTCGCTCGCTTGCTCGCATATCTGGCTCGCTCGCTCTCACATCTGGCTGGCTTGCTTGCTCTCATATCTGGCTCGCTCGCTTGCTCTCATATCTGGCTCGCTTGCTCTCTTGTCTGGCTCGCTCTCTTATCTGGCTCGCTCTCATTTCTGGCTTGCTAGCTTGCTCTCATATCTGGCTCGCTCGCTTTCTCTCTTGTCTGTCTCGCTCTCTTTTATGGCTCGCTCACATATCTGGCTCGCTCGCTCTCAAATCTGGCTCGCTCGCTCTCAAATCTGGCTCGCTCGCTTGCTCTCATATCTGGCTAGTTCGCTTGCTCTCTTGTCTTGCTCGCTCCCTTATCTGGCTCGCTCGCTCTCATATCTGGCTGGCTCGCTTGCTCTCATTACTGGCTGTCTCGCTTGCTCTCATTTCTGGCTCGCTCGCTTGCTCTCATATCTGGCTCGCTCGCTTGCTTTCATATCTGGCTGGCTCGCTTGCTCTCTTGTCTGGCTCGCTCTCATATCTGGCTAGCTCGCTTGCTCTCTTGTCTTGCTCACTCTTATCTGGCTCGCTCGCTCTCATATCTGGCTGGCTCGCTTGCTCTCATATCTGGCTCGCTCGCTTGCTCTCTTGTATGTCTCGCTTTCTTTCATGGCTCGCTCGCTCTCATATCTGGCTCGCTCACTTGCTCTCTTGTCTGGCTCGCTCTCTTATCTGGCTCGCTCGCTCTCATACCTGGCTCGCTCACTTGCTCTCATGTCTGGCTCGCTCGCTCTCATATCTGGCTCGCTCACTTGCTCTCTTGTCTTGCTCGCTCTCTTATCTGGCTCGCTCGCTCTCATATCTGTCTGGCTCGCTTGCTTTCTTGTCTGGTTCGCTCTCTTATCTGGCACGCTCTCATATCTGGCTTGCTCGCTTGCTCTCATATCTGGCTCGCTCGCTTGCTCTCATATCTGGCTCGCTCGCTTGCTCTCTTGTCTGGCTCGCTCTCTTATCTGGCTTGCTCGCTCGCATATCTGGCTCGCTCGCTTGCTCTCATATCTGGCTCGCTCTCTCTCTTGTCTGGCTCGCTCTCTTATCTGGCTTGCTCGCATATCTGGCTCGCTCGCTCCCACATCTGGCTCGCTCGCTTGTCCTCTTGTCTGGCTCGCTCTCTTATCTGGCTCGCTCGCTCGCATATCTTGCTCGCTCGCTTGCTCTCATGTCTGGCTCGCTCGTTCTCATATCTGGCTCGCTGGCTTACTCTCATTCCTTGCTTGCTCGCTCCCATATCTGGCTCGCTCGCTTGCTCTCTTGTCTGGCTCGCTCTCTTATCTGGCTCGCTCGTATATCTGGCTTGCTCGCTTGCTCTTATATCTGGCTCTCTTGCTCTCTTGTCTGTCTTGCTCTCTTATATGGCTCGCTCGCATATCTGGCTCGCTCGCTCTCACATCTGGCTCGTTCGCTTGCTCTCATATCTGGCTCGCTCGCTCTCCTGTCTGGCTCGCTCTCTTATCTGGCTCACTCGCTCGCATATCTGGCTCGCTCGATCGCATATCTGGCTCGCTCTCTTATCTGGCTCGCTCGCATATCTGGCTCGCTCGCTCACATCTGGCTCGCTCACTTTGTCTCATATCAGGCTTGCTCGCTTGCTCTCTTGTCTGGCTCGATCTCTTATCTGGCTCGCTCGCATATCTGGCTCGCTCGCTCACATCTGGCTCGCTCGCTTGCTCTCATATCTGGCTCGCTCGCTTGCTCTCTTGTCTGGCTCGCTCTCTTATCTGACTCGTTCGCATATCTGTCTCGCTCGCTCTCATATCTGGCTCGCTCGCTTGCTCTCATGTCTGGCTCGCTCTCATATCTGGCTCGCTCGCTTGCTCTCATGTCTGGCTCGCTCTCTTATATGGCCCGCTCGCATATCTGGCTCGCTCGCTTGCTCTCATATCTGGCTCGCTCGCTTGCGCTCTTCTCTGGTTCGCTCTCTTATCTGGCCTGTTCGCTTGAAAATCTGGCTCGCTCGCTCGCAAATCTGGCTAGCTCGCTCTCATATCTGGCTTGCTCGCTCACATATCTGGCTCGCTCGCTTGCTCTCATGTCTGGTTTTGCTCGCTGTCATATCTGTCTCGCTCGCTTGCTCTCTTGTCTGGTTCGCTTTCTTATCTGGCACGCTCTCATATCTGGCTCACTCGCTTGCTCTCATATCTGGCTCGCTCGCTTGCGCTCATATCTGGCTCGCTCTCTTGCTCTCTTGTCTGGCTCGCTCGCTTGCTCCCTTGTCTGGCTCGCTCTCTTGCTCTCATATCTGGCTTGCTCGCTTGCTGAAATATCTGGCTCGCTCGCTTGCTCTCTTGTCTGGCTCGCTCTCTTATCTGGCTCGCTTGCTAGCATATCTGGCTCGCTTGCTTGCTCTCTTGTCTGGCTCGCTCTCTTATTTGGCTCGCTCGCATATCTGGCTCGCTCGCTCTCTCATCTGGCTTGCTCGCTTGCTCTCATATCTGGCTCGCTCGCTTGCTCTCTTTTCTGGCTCACTCTCTTATCTGGCTCGCTCGCATATCTGGCTCGCTCGCTCTCACATCTGGCTCGCTCGCGTGCTCTCATATCTGGCTCGCTCGCTTGCTCTCTTGTCTGGCTCGCTCTCTTATCTGTCTTGCTCTCACATCTGGTTCGCTCGCTTGCTCTCATATCTGGCTCGCTCGCATGCTCTCTTGTCTGGCTCGCTCTCTTATCTGGCTTGTTCGCTCTCATATCTTGCTCGCTCGCTTGCTCTCATGTCTGGCTCGCTCACTCTCATATCTGTCTAGCTCGCTTGCTCTCTTGTCTGGCTCGCTCTTTTATCTGGCTTCCTCTGACATCTGGCTCGCTCGCTTGCTCACTTGTCTGGCTCGCTCTCTTATCTGGCTCGCTCACTCTCATATCTGGCTCGCTCGCTTGCTCTCATGTCTGGCTCGCTCGCTTGCTCTCATGTCTGGCTCGCTCGCTCTCATATCTGACTCGCTCCCTTGCTCTCATTTCTGGCTTGCTCGCTTGCTCTCTTGTCTGGCTCGCTCTCTTATCTTGCTCGCTCGCATATCTGGCTCGCTCGCTCTCAAATCTGGCTTGCTCGCTTGCTCTCATATCTGGCTTGCTCGCTTGCTCTCTTGTCTGGCTCGCTCTCTTATCTGGCTCGCTCGCTCTCATATCTGGCTCGCTTGCTTGCTCTCATGTCTGGCTTGCTCGCTTGCTCTCTTGTCTGGCTCGCTCTCTTATCTTGCTCGCTCGCATATCTGGCTCGCTCGCTCTCAAATCTGGCTTGCTCGCTTGCTCTCATATCTGGCTAGCTCGCTTGCTCTCTTGTCTTGCTCGCTCTCTTATCTGTCTCGCTCGCTCTCATATCTGGCTGGCTCGCTTGTTCTCATATCTGGCTCGCTCGCTCTCATGTCTGGCTCGCTCGTATATCTGGATCGCTCGCTTGCTCTCATATCTGGCTCGCTCGCTTGCTTAATTGTCTGGCTCGCTCTCTTATCTGCCTCGCTCTCTCTCACATCTGGCTTGCTCAATTACTCTCTTATCTGTTTCGCTCTCACATCTGGCTCGCTCGCTTTCTCTCATATCTGGCTCGCTCACTTGCTCTCTTGTCTGGCTCGCTCTCTTATCTGGCTTGCTCGCTAACATATCTGGCTCGCTCGCTGCTCTCTTGTCTGGCTCGCTCTCTTATCTGGCTCGCTCGCATATCTGGCTCGCTCGCTCTCACATCTGGTTGGCTCGCTTGCTCTCATATCTGGCTCGATCGCTTGCTCTCTTGTCTGGCTTGCTTTCTTATCTGGCTCGCTCTAATATCTGGCTTGCTCGCTTGCTCTCATATCTGGCTCGCTCGCTTGCTCTCTTGTCTGTCTCGCTCTCTTTCATGGCTCGCTCGCTCTCATATCTGGCTCGCTCACTTGCTCTCTTGTCTGGCTCGCTCTCTTATCTGGCTCGCTCGCTCTCATACCTGGCTCGCTCGCTTGCTCTCATGTCTGGCTCGCTCGCTCTCATATCTGGCTCGCTCACTTGCTCTCTTGTCTTGCTCGCTCTCTTATCTGGCTCGCTCGCTCTCATATCTGTCTGGCTCGCTTGCTTTCTTGTCTGGTTCGCTCTCTTATCTGGCACGCTCTCATATCTGGCTTGCTCGCTTGCTCTCATATCTGGCTCGCTCGCTTGCTCTCATATCTGGCTCGCTCGCTTGCTCTCTTGTCTGGCTCGCTCTCTTATCTGGCTCGCTCTCTTATCTGGCTCGCTCGCTCGCATATCTGGCTCGCTCGCTTGCTCTCATATCTGGCTCGCTCTCTCTCTTGTCTGGCTCGCTCTCTTATCTGGCTTGCTCGCATATCTGGCTCGCTCGCTCCCACATCTGGCTCGCTCGCTTGTCCTCTTGTCTGGCTCGCTCTCTTATCTGGCTCACTCGCTCGCATATCTTGCTCGCTCGCTTGCTCTCATGTCTGGCTCGCTCGTTCTCATATCTGGCTCGCTGGCTTACTCTCATTCCTTGCTTGCTCGCTCTCATATCTGGCTCGCTCGCTTGCTCTCTTGTCTGGCTCGCTCTCTTATCTGGCTCGCTCGTATATCTGGCTTGCTCGCTTGCTCTTATATCTGGCTCTCTTGCTCTCTTGTCTGTCTCGCTCTCTTATATGGCTCGCTCGCATATCTGGCTCGCTCGCTCTCACATCTGGCTCGTTCGCTTGCTCTCATATCTGGCTCGCTCGCTCGCTCTCCTGTCTGGCTCGCTTTCTTATCTGGCTCGCTCGCTCTCATATCTGGCTCGCTCGCTCGCTCTCCTGTCTGGCTCGCTCTCTTATCTGGCTCACTCGCTCGCATATCTGGCTCGCTCGCTCGCATATCTGGCTCGCTCTCTTATCTGGCTCGCTCGCATATCTGGCTCGCTCGCTCACATCTGGCTCGCTCACTTTGTCTCATATCAGGCTTGCTCGCTTGCTCTCTTGTCTGGCTCGCTTTCTTATCTGACTCGTTCGCATATCTGTCTCGCTCGCTCTCATATCTGGCTCGCTCGCTTGCTCTCATGTCTGGCTCGCTCTCATATCTGGCTCGCTCGCTTGCTCTCATGTCTGGCTCGCTCTCTTATATGGCCCGCTCGCATATCTGGCTCGCTCGCGTGCTCTCATATCTGGCTCGCTCGCTTGCGCTCTTCTCTGGTTCGCTCTCTTATCTGGCCTGTTCGCTTGAAAATCTGGCTCGCTCGCTCGCAAATCTGGCTAGCTCGCTCTCATATCTGGCTTGCTCGCTCACATATCTGGCTCGCTCGCTTGCTCTCATGTCTGGTTTTGCTCGCTGTCATATCTGTCTCGCTCGCTTGCTCTCTTGTCTGGTTCGCTTTCTTATCTGGCACGCTCTCATATCTGGCTCACTCGCTTGCTCTCATATCTGGCTCGCTCGCTTGCGCTCATATCTGGCTCGCTCTCTTGTTCTCTTGTCTGGCTCGCTCGCTTGCTCCCTTGTCTGGCTCGCTCTCTTGCTCTCATATCTGGCTTGCTCGCTTGCTGAAATATCTGGCTCGCTCGCTTGCTCTCTTGTCTGGCTCGCTCTCTTATCTGGCTCGCTTGCTAGCATATCTGGCTCGCTTGCTTGCTCTCTTGTCTGGCTCGCTCTCTTATTTGGCTCGCTCGCATATCTGGCTCGCTCGCTCTCTCATCTGGCTTGCTCGCTTGCTCTCATATCTGGCTCGCTCGCTTGCTCTCTTTTCTGGCTCACTCTCTTATCTGGCTCGCTCGCATATCTGGCTCGCTCGCTCTCACATCTGGCTCGCTCGCGTGCTCTCATATCTGGCTCGCTCGCTTGCTCTCTTGTCTGGCTCGCTCTCTTATCTGTCTCGCTCTCACATCTGGTTCGCTCGCTTGCTCTCATATCTGGCTCGCTCGCATGCTCTCTTGTCTGGCTCGCTCTCTTATCTGGCTTGTTCGCTCTCATATATTGCTCGCTCGCTTGCTCTCATGTCTGGCTCGCTCACTCTCATATCTGTCTAGCTCGCTTGCTCTCTTGTCTGGCTCGCTCTTTTATCTGGCTTCCTCTGACATCTGGCTCGCTCGCTTGCTCTCTTGTCTGGCTCGCTCTCTTATCTGGCTCGCTCACTCTCATATCTGGCTTGCTCGCTTGCTCTCATGTATTGCTCGCTCGCTCTCATGTATTGCTCGCTCACTTGCTCTCATGTCTGGCTCACTCGCTCTCATATCTGGCTTGCTCGCTCTCATATCTGTCTGGCTCGCTTGCTTTCTTGTCTGGTTCGCTTTCTTATCTGGCACGCTCTCATATCTGGCTCACTCGCTTGCTCTCATATCTGGCTCGCTCGCTTGCGCTCATATCTGGCTCGCTCTCTTGCTCTCTTGTCTGGCTCGCTCGCTTGCTCCCTTGTCTGGCTCGCTCTCTTGCTCTCAAATCTGGCTTGCTCGCTTGCTGAAATATCTGGCTCGCTCGCTTGCTCTCTTGTCTGGCTCGCTCTCTTATCTGGCTCGCTTGCTAGCATATCTGGCTCGCTCGCTTGCTCTCTTGTCTGGCTCGCTCTCTTATTTGGCTCGCTCTCATATCTGGCTCGCTCGCTCTCACATCTGGCTCGCTCGCTTGCTCTCATATCTGGCTCGCTCGCTTGCTCTCTTTTCTGGCTCACTCTCTTATCTGGCTCGCTCGCATATCTGGCTCGCTCGCTCTCACATCTGGCTCGCTCGCGTGCTCTCATATCTGGCTCGCTCGCTTGCTCTCTTGTCTGGCTCGCTCTCTTATCTGTCTCGCTCTCACATCTGGCTCGCTCGCTTGCTCTCATATCTGGCTCGCTCGCATGCTCTCTTGTCTGGCTCGCTCTCTTATCTGGCTTGTTCTCTCTCATATCTTGCTCGCTCGCTTGCTCTCATGTCTGGCTCGCTCGCTCTCGCATCTGGCTCGCTCGCTTGCTCTCATATCTGGCTTGCTCGCTTGCTCTCTTTTCTGGCTCACTCTCTTATCTGGCTCGCTCGCATATCTGGCTCGCTCGCTCTCACATCTGGCTCGCTCGCGTGCTCTCATATCTGGCTCGCTCGCTTGCTCTCTTGTCTGGCTCGCTCTCTTATCTGTCTCGCTCTCACATCTGGCTCGCTCGCTTGCTCTCATATCTGGCTCGCTCGCATGCTCTCTTGTCTGGCTCGCTCTCTTATCTGGCTTGTTCTCTCTCATATCTTGCTCGCTCGCTTGCTCTCTTGTCTGGCTCGCTCTCTTATCTGGCTCGCTCACTCTCATATCTGGCTTGCTCGCTTGCTATCATGTATTGCTCGCTCGCTCTCATGTATTGCTCGCTCACTTGCTCTCATGTCTGGCTCACTCGCTCTCATATCTGGCTCGCTCGCTTACTCTCTTGTCTGGCTCTCTCACTTAAATGGCTCGCTCGCTCATCTGGCTAGCTCGCTTTCATATGTGGCTCGCTCACTCTGATATCTCGCTCGCTCGCTTGCTCTCTTGTCTGGTTCGCTCTCTTATCTGGCTCGCTCTCATATCTGGCTTGCTCGCTTGCTCTCATATCTGGCTCGCTCGCTTGCTCTCCTATGTGTCTCGCTCGCTTGCTCTCTTGTCTGGGTCGCTCGCTTGCTCTCTTGTCTGGCTCGCTCTCTTATCTGGCTCGCTCTCACATCTGGCTCGCTCGCTTGCTCTCTTGTCTGGCTCGCTCTCTTATCTGGCTCGCTCGCTCTCATATCTGGCTCGCTCGCTTGCTCTCATGTCTGGCTCGCTCGCTCTCATATCTGCTCGCTCGCTTGCTCTCTTGTCTGGCTCGCTCTCTTATATGGCTCGCTCGCATATCTGGCTCGCTCGCTCTCACATCTGGCTCGCTCGCTTGCTCTCTTGTCTGGCTCCCTCTCTTATCTGGCAAGCTTGCTCTCATATCTGGCTTGCTCGCATATCTGGCTCGCTCACTCTCACCTCTGGCTCGCTCGCTTGCTCTCATATCTGGCTCGCTCGCTTGCTCTCTTGTCTGGCTCGCTCTCTTAACTGGCTCGCTCGCTCTCATGTCTGGCTCGCTCGCTTGCTCTCTTGTCTGGCTCGCTCGCTCTCATATCTGGCTCGCTCGCTTGCTCTCTTGTCTGGCTCGCTCTCTTATATGGCTCGCTCGCATATCTGGCTCGCTCGCTCTCACATCTGGCTCGCTCGCTTGCTCTCTTGTCTGGCTCCCTCTCTTATCTGGCAAGCTTGCTCTCATATCTGGCTTGCTAGCTTGCTCTCTTGTCTGGCTCGCTCTCTTATTTGGCTCGCTCGCAAATCTGGCTCGCTCGCTCTCACATCTGGCTCGCTCGCTTGCTCTCATATCTGGCTCGCTCGCTTGCTCTCTTGTTTGGCTGGCTCTCTTATCTGGCTCGCTCTCATATCTGGCTCGCTCGCCTGCTCTCCTATCTGGCTCGCACGCTTGCTCTCTTTTATGGCTCGCTCGCATATCTGGCTCGCTCGCTCTCACATCTGGCTCGCTCGCTTGCTCTCTTGTCTGGCTCGCTCTCTTATCTGGCTCGCTCGCATATCTGGTTCGCTCGCTCTCACATCTGGCTTGCTCGCTTGCTCTCTTGTCTGGCTCACTCTCTTATCTGGCTCGCTCGCTCTCATATCTGGCTCGCTCGCTCTCATGTCTTGCTCGCTCGCTCTCATATCTGGCTCGCTCACTTACTCTCATGCCTGGCTCGCTCACTCTCATATCTGGCTCGCTCGCTTGCTCTCATGTCTGGCTTGCTCGCTCTCATCTCTGGTTCGCTCGCTTGCTCTCATGTCTGGCTCACTCGCTCTCATATCTGGCTCGCTCGCTTGCTCTCTTGTCTGGCTCGCTCTCTTATTTGTTACGCTCTCATATCTGGCTTGCTCGCTTGCTCTCATATCTGGCTCGCTCACTTGCTCTCATATCTGTCTGGCTCGCTTGTTCTCTTGTCTGGCTTGCTCGCTCTCATATCTGTCTGGCTCGCTTGCTCTCTTGTCTGGTTTGCTCTCTTATTTGGCACGCTCTCATATCTGGCTCGCTCGCTTGATCTCATATCTGTCTCGCTCACTTGCTCTCATATCTGGCTCGCTCGCTTGCTCTCTTGTGTGGCTCACTCTCTTATCTGGCTCGCTCGCATATCTGGCTCGCTCGCATATCTAGCTCCCTCGCTCTCAAATCTGGTTTGCTCGCTTGTTCTCATATCTGGCTAGCTCGTTTGCTCTCTTGTCTGGCTCATTCTCTTATCTGGCTCGCTCGCATATCTGGCTAGCTCGCTCTCATATCTGGCTCGCTCGCTTGCTCTCATATCTGACTCGCTCGCTTGCTCTCATTTCTGGCTTGCTCGCTTGCTCTCTTGTCTGGCTCGCTCTCTTATCTTGCTCGCTCGCATATCTGGCTCGCTCGCTCTCAAATCTGGCTTGCTCGCTTGCTCTCATATCTGGCTAGCTCGCTCGCTCTCTTATCTGGCTCGCTCTCATATCTGGCTGGCTCGCTTGCTCTCATATCTGGCTAGCTCGCTTGCTCTCTTGTCTTGCTCGCTCTCAAATCTGGCTAGCTCGCTTGCTCTCTTGTCTGGCTCGCTCTCTTATCTGGCTCGCTCGCATATCTGGCTCGCTCGCTTGCTCTCATATCTGGCTCGCTCGCTTGCTCTCTTGTCTAGCTCGCTCTCTTATCTGGCTCGCTCTCATATCTGGCTCGCTCGCTTGCTCTCATATCTGGCTCGCTCGCTTGCTCTCATATCTGGCTAGCTCGCTTGCTCTCTTGTCTTGCTCGCTCTCTTATCTGGCTCACTCTCATTTCTGGCTGGCTCGCTTGCTCTCATATCTGGCTGGCTCGCTTGCTCTCATATCTGGCTCGATCGCTCTCATGTCTGGCTCGCTCTCATATCTGGATAACTTGCTTGCTCTCATATCTGGCTCGCTCGCTTGCTTAATTGTCTGGCTCGCTCTCTTATCTGCCTCACTCTCTCTCACATCTGGCTTGCTCGCTTGCTCTCATATCTGGCTCGCTCGCTGCTCTCTTGTCTGGCTCGTTCTCTTATCTGGCTCGCTCGCATGTCTTGCTTGCTCGCTCTCACATCTGGCTCGCTCGCTTGCTCTCTTGTCTGGCTCGCTCTCTCATCTGGCTTGCTCGCTAGCATTTGTGGCTCGCTCGCTTGCTCTCTTGTCTGGCTTGCTCTCTTATCTGTCTCGCTATTACATCTGGCTCGCTCGCTTGCTCTCATATCTGGCTCGCTCGCTTGATCTCTTGTCTGGCTCGCTCTCTTATCTAGCTTGCTTGCATATCTTGCTCGCTCACTCTCACATCTGGCTCGCTCGCTTGCTCTAAAATCTGGCTCGATCGCTTGCTCTCCTGTCTGGCTCGCTCTCTTATCTGGCTTGCTCGCTAGCATATCTGGCTCGCTCGCTTGCTCTCTTGTCTGGCTTGCTCTCTTATCTGGCTCGCTCGCTTGCTCTCTTGTCTGGCTCGCTCTCTTATCTGGCTTGCTCGCTAGCATATCTGGCTCGCTCGCTTGCTGTCTTGTCTGGCTTGCTCTCTTATCTGTCTCGCTATTACATCTGGCTTGCTCGCTTGCTCTCATATCTGGCTCGCTCGCTTGCTCTCTTGTCTGGCTCGCTCTCTTATCTGGCTCACTCGCATATCTGGCTCGCTCGCTCTTAAATCTGGCTCGCTCGCTTGGTCTCATATCTGGCTAGCTCGCTTGCTCTCTTGTCTTGCTCGTTCTCTTATCTGGCTCGCTCGCTCTCATATCTGGCTGGCTCGCTTGCTCTCATATCTGGCTTGCTCGCTTGCTCTCATATCTGGCTCGCTCGCTCTCATATCTGGCTCGCTCTCATATCTGGATCGCTCGCTTGCTCTCATATCTGGCTCGCTCGCTTGCTTAATTGTCTGGCTCGCTCTCTTATCTGCCTCACTCTCTCTCACATCTGGCTTGCTCGCTTGCTCTCATATCTGGCTCGCTCGCTGCTCTCTTGTCTGGCTCGTTCTCTTATCTGGCTCGCTCGCATATCTTGCTTGCTCGCTCTCACATCTGGCTCGCTCGCTTGCTCTCTTGTCTGGCTCGCTCTCTCATCTGGCTTGCTCGCTAGCATTTGTGGCTCGCTCGCTTGCTCTCTTGTCTGGCTTGCTCTCTTATCTGTCTCGCTATTACATCTGGCTCGCTCGCTTGCTCTCATATCTGGCTTGCTCGCTTGATCTCTTGTCTGGCTCGCTCTCTTATCTGGCTTGCTTGCATATCTTGCTCGCTCACTCTCACATCTGGCTCGCTCGCTTGCTCTAAAATCTGGCTCGATCGCTTGCTCTCCTGTCTGGCTCGCTCTCTTATCTGGCTTGCTCGCTAGCATATCTGGCTCGCTCGCTTGCTCTCTTGTCTGGCTTGCTCTCTTATCTGGCTCGCTCGCTTGCTCTCTTGTCTGGCTCGCTCTCTTATCTGGCTTGCTCGCTAGCATATCTGGCTCGCTCGCTTGCTGTCTTGTCTGGCTTGCTCTCTTATCTGTCTCGCTATTACATCTGGCTTGCTCGCTTGCTCTCATATCTGGCTCGCTCGCTTGCTCTCTTGTCTGGCTCGCTCTCTTATCTGGCTCACTCGCATATCTGGCTCACTTGCTCTTAAATCTGGCTCGCTCGCTTGGTCTCATAACTGGCTAGCTCGCTTGCTCTCTTGTCTTGCTCGTTCTCTTATCTGGCTCGCTCGCTCTCATATCTGGCTGGCTCGCTTGCTCTCGTATCTGGCTTGCTCGCTTGCTCTCATATCTGGCTCGCTCGCTCTCATATCTGGCTCGCTCTCATATCTGGATCGCTCGCTTGCTCTCATATCTGGCTCGCTCGCTTGCTTAATTGTCTGGCTCTCTCTCTTATCTGCCTCGCTCTCTCTCACATCTGGCTTGCTCGCTTGCTCTCATATCTGGCTCGCTCGCTGCTCTCTTGTCTGGCTCGCTCTCTTATCTGGCTCGCTCGCATATCTTGCTCGCTCGCTCTCACATCTGGCTCGCTCGCTTGCTCTCATATCTGGTTCGCACGTTTGCTCTCTTGTCTGGCTCGCTCTCTTATCTGGCTTGCTCACTATCATATCTGGCTCGCTCGCTTGCTCTCTCGTCTGACTTGCTCTCTTATCTGTCTCGCTCTCACATCTGGCTCGCTCGCTTGCTCTCATATCTGGCTCGCTCGCATGCTCTCTTGTCTGGTTCGCTCTCTAATCTGGCATGCTCTCATATCTGGCTTGCTCACTTGCTCTCATATCTGTCTCGCTCGCTTGCTCTCATATCTGGTTCGCTCGCTTGCTCTCTTGTCTGGCACGCTCTCTTATCTGGTTCACTCGCATATCTGGCTCGCTCGCTCTGAAATCTGGCTCGCTCGCTTGCTCTCATATCTGGCTAGCTCGCTTGCTCTCTTGTCTTGCTCGCTCTCTTATCTGGCTCGCTCGCTCTCATATCTGGCTGGCTCGTTTGCTCTCATATCTGGCTCGCTCGCTTGCTCTCATATCTGGGTCGCTCGCTCTCATGTCTGGCTTGCTGGCATATCTGGATCGCTTGCTTGCTCTCATATCTGGCTCGCTCGCTTGCTTAATTGTCTGGCTCGCTCTCTTATCTGTCTCGCTCTCTCTCACATCTGGCTTGCTCGCTTGCTCTCATATCTGGCTCGCTCGCTGCTCTCTTGTCTGGCTCGCTCTCTTATCTGTCTCGCTCTCACATCTGGCTCGCTCGCTTGCTCTCATGTCTGGCTCGCTCACTCTCATATCTGGCTGGCTCACTCGCTCTCTTATCTGGTTCACTCGCATATCTGGCTCGCTCGCTCTCAAATCTGGCTCGCTCGCTTGCTCTCATATCCGGCTAGCTCGCTCGCTCTCTTATCTGGCTCGCTCTCATATCTGGCTGGCTCGCTTGTTCTCATATCTGGCTCGCTCGCTCTCATGTCGGGCTCGCTCGCATATCTGGATCGCTTGCTCGCTCGCATATCTGGCTCGCTCGCTCTCAAATCTGGCTCGCTCGCTTGCTCTCATATCTGGCTCGCTCGCTTGCTCTCATATCTGGCTCGCTCGCTTGCTCTCTTGTCTTGCTCGCTCTCTTATCTGGCTCACTCTCATATCTGGCTGGCTCGCTTGCTCTCATATCTGGCTTGCTCGCTTGCTCTCATATCTGGCTCGATCGCTCTCATGTCTGGCTCGCTCTCATATCTGGATCACTCGCTTGCTCTCATATCTGGCTCGCTCGCTTGCTTAATTGTCTGGCTCGCTCTCTTATCTGCCTCACTCTCTCTCACATCTGGCTTGCTCGCTTGCTCTCATATCTGGTTCGCTCGCTGCTCTCTTGTCTGGCTCGCTCTCTTATCTGGCTCGCTCGCATATCTTGCTCGCTCGCTCTCACATCTGGTTTGCTCACTTGCTCTCATATCTGTCTCGCTCGCTTGCTCTCTTGTCTGGCTCGCTCTCTCATCTGGCTTGCTCGCTAGCATATCTGGCTCGCTCGCTTGCTCTCTTGTCTGGCTTGCTCTCTTATCTGTCTCGCTATTACATCTGGCTTGCTCGCTTGCTCTCATATCTGGCTCGCTCGCTTGCTCTCTTGTCTGGCTCGCTCTCTTATCTGGCTTGCTTGCATATTTTGCTCGCTCGCTCTCACATCTGGCTCGCTCGCTTGCTCTCAAATCTGGCTCGATCGCTTGCTCTCTTGTCTGGCTCGCTCTCTTATCTGGCTCGCTCACTCTCATATCTGGCTCGCTCGCTTGCTCTCATGTCTGGCTCGCTCGCTCTCATATCTGGCTTTCTCGCTTGCTCTCTTGTCTGGTTCGCTCTCTTATCTGGCTCGCTCTCATATCTGGCTTGCTCGCTTGCTCTCATATCTGGCTCGTTCGCTTGCTCTCTTATCTGGCTCGCTTTCTTATCTGGCTCGCTCGCATATCTGGCTCACTCGCTCTCACATCTGGCTGGCTCGCTTGCTCTCATATCTGGCTGGCTCGCTTGCTCTCATATCTGGCTCGCTCGCTTGCTCTCTTGTCTGGCTTGCTCTCTTATCTGGCTCGCTCGCTCGCATATCTGGCTCGCTCTCATGTCTGGCTCGCTCGCTCTCATATTTGGCTTGCTCGCTTGCTCTCATATCTGGCTCGCTCGCTTGCTCTCATATCTGGCTCGCTCGCTTGCTTTCTTGTCTGGCTCGCTCTCTTATCTGGCTCGCTCGCTCTCATATCTGGCTCGCTCGCTTGCTCTCATGTCTGGCTCGCTCGCTCTCATATCTGGCTCGCTCGCTTGCTCTCATGTCAGGCTGGCTCGCTCTCATATCTGGCTTTCTCACTTGCTCTCTTGTCTGGTTCGCTCTCTTATCTGGCTCGCTATCATATCTGGCTTGCTCGCTTGCTCTCATATCTGGCTCGCTCGCTCGCTCCCATATCTGGCTTTCTCGCTTGCTCTCTTGTCTGGTTCGCTCTCTTATCTGTCTCGCTCTCATATCTGGATTGCTCGCTTGCTCTCATATCTGGCTCGCTCGCTTGCACTCATATCTGGCTCGCTCGCTTGCTCTCTTGTCTGGCTCGCTCTCTTATCTGGCTCACTCGCATATCTGGCTCGCTCGCTCTTAAATCTGGCTCGCTCGCTTGCTCTCATATCTGGCTAGCTCGCTTGCTCTCATGTCAGGCTCGCTCGCTCTCATATCTGGCTTTCTCACTTGCTCTCTTGTCTGGTTCGCTCTCTTATCTGGCTCGCTATCATATCTGGCTTGCTCGCTTGCTCTCATATCTGGCTCGCTCGCTTGCTCTCTTGTCTGGCTCGCTCTCTTATCTGGCTCGCTCGCTCTCATATCTGTCTCACTCGCTCGCTCTCATATCTGGCTTTCTCGCTTGCTCTCTTGTCTGGTTCGCTCTCTTATCTGTCTCGCTCTCATATCTGGATTGCTCGCTTGCTCTCATATCTGGCTCGCTCGCTTGCACTCATATCTGGCTCGCTCTCTTGCTCTCTTGTCTGGCTCGCTCTCTTATCTGGCTCACTCGCATATCTGGCTCGCTCGCTCTTAAATCTGGCTCGCTCGCTTGGTCTCATATCTGGCTAGCTCGCTTGCTCTATTGTCTTGCTCGCTCTCATATCTGGCTAGCTCGCTTGCTCTCTTGTCTTGCTCGTTCTCTTATCTGGCTCGCTCGCTCTCATATCTGGCTGGCTCGCTTGCTCTCATATCTGGCTCGCTTGCTCTCATATCTGGCTCGCTCGCTCTCATGTCTGGCTCGCTCTCATATCTGGATCGCTCGCTTGCTCTCATATCTGGCTCGCTCGCTTGCTTAATTGTCTGGCTCGCTCTCTTATCTGCCTCGCTCTCTCTCACATCTGGCTTGCTCGCTTGCTCTCATATATGGCTCGCTCGCTGCTCTCTTGTCTGGCTCGCTCTCTTATCTGGCTCGCTCGCATATCTTGCTCGCTCGCTCTCTCATCTGGCACGCTTGCTTTCATATCTGGCTCGCTCGCTTGCTCTCTTGTCTGGCACGCTCCCTTATCTGGCTTGCTCGCTATCATATCTGGCTCGCTCGCTTGCTCTCTTGTCTGACTTGCTCTCTTATCTGTCTCGCTCTCACATCTGGCTCGCTCGCTTGCTCTCATATCTGGCTCGCTCGCTTGCTCTCTTGTCTGGCTCGCTCTCTTATCTGGCTTGCTCGCTAGCATATCTGGCTCGCTCGCTTGTTCTCTTATTTGTCTCGCTCGCTCTCATATCTGGCTAGCTCGCTTGCTCTCTTGTCTTGCTCGCTCTCATATCTGGCTAGCTCGCTTGCTCTCATGTCAGGCTCGCTCGCTCTCATATCTGGCTTTCTCACTTGCTCTCTTGTCTGGTTCGCTTTCTTGTCTGGCTCGCTATCATATCTGGCTTGCTCTCATATCTGGCTCGCTCGCTTGCTCTCTTGTCTGGCTCGCTCTCTTATCTGGCTCGCTCGCTCTCATATCTGGCTCGCTCGCTCGCTCTCATATCTGGCTTTCTCGGTTGCTCTCTTGTCTGGTTCGCTCTCTTATCTGTCTCGCTCTCATATCTGGCTCGCTCGCTTGCACTCGTATCTGGCTCGCTCGCTTGCTCTCTTGTCTGGCTCGCTCTCTTATCTGGCTCACTCGCATATCTGGCTCGCTTGCTCTTAAATCTGTCTCGCTCGCTTGCTCTCATATCTGGCTAGCTCGCTTGCTCTCTTGTCTTGCTCGCTCTCATATCTGGCTAGCTCGCTTGCTCTCTTGTCTTGCTCTTTCTCTTATCTGGCTCGCTCGCTCTCATATCTGGCTGGCTCGCTTGCTCTCATATCTGGCTCGCTCGCTTGCTCTCATATCTGGCTCGCTCGCTCTCATGTCTGGCTCGCTCTCATATCTGGATCGCTCGCTTGCTCTCATATCTGGCTCGCTCGCTCGCTTGCTTAATTGTCTGGCTCGCTCTCTTATCTGCCTCGCTCTCTCTCACATCTGGCTTGCTCGCTTGCTCTCATATCTGGCTCGCTCGCTGCTCTCTTGTCTGGCTCGCTCTCTTATCTGGCTCGCTCGCATATCTTGCTCGCTCGCTCTCTCATCCTGCTCGCTTGCTCTCATATCTGGCTCGCTCGCTTGCTCTCTTGTCTGGCTCGCTCCCTTATCTGGCTTGCTCGCTATCATATCTGGCTCGCTCGCTTGCTCTCTTGTCTGACTTGCTCTCTTATCTGTCTCGCTCTCACATCTGGCTCGCTCGCTTGCTCTCATATCTGGCTCGCTCGCTTGCTCTCTTGTCTGGCTCGCTCTCTTATCTGGCTTGCTCGCTAGCATATCTGGCTCGCTCGCTTGTTCTCTTATCTGTCTCGCTCGCTCTCATATATGGCTCGCTCGCTTGCTCTCATATCTGGCTCCCTCGCTTGCTCTCATGTCTGGCTCGCTCGCTCTCATATCTGGATTTCTCACTTGCTCTCTTGTCTGGTTCGCTCTCTTATCTGGCTCGCTCTCATATCTGGCTTGCTCGCTTGCTCTCATATCTGGCTCGCTTGCTTGCTCTCTTGTCTGGCTCGCTCTCTTATCTGGCTCGCTCACATATCTGGCTCGATCGCTCTCACATCTGGCTGGCTCGTTTGCTCTCATATCTGGCTCACTCGCTTGCTCTCATATCTGGCTTGCTCGCTAGCATATCTGGCTCGCTCGCTTGCTCTCTTGTATGGCTCGCTCTCTTATCTGGCTCTCTCGCTCGCATATTTGGCTCACTCGCTCTCATATCTTACTCGCTCGCTCTCATGTCTGGCTCGCTCGCTCTCATATCTGGTTTGCTCGCTTGCTCTCATATCTGGCTAGCTCGCTTGCTCTCATATCTGGCTCGCTCGCTTGCTCTCTTGTCTGGCTCGCTCTTTTATCTGGCTCGCTCTCATATCTGGCTCGCTTGCTCTCATGTCTGGCTCGCTCGCTCTCATATTTGGCTCGCTCGCTTGCTCTCATGTCTGGCTCGCTCGCTCTCATATCTGGCTTTATCACTTGCTCTCTTGTCTGGTTCGCTCTCTTATCTGGCTCGCTCTCAAATCTGGCTTGCTCGCTTGCTCTCATATCTGGCTCGCTCGCTTGCTCTCTTGTCTGGCTCGCTCTCTTATTTGGCTCGCTCGCAAATCTGGCTCGCTCGCTCTAACATCTGGTTGGCTCGATTGCTCTCATATCTGGCTCGCTCGCTCTCATATCTGGCTCGCTCGCTTGCTCTGTTGTTTGGTTCGCTCTCTTATCTGACTCGCTCTCATATCTGACTTGCTCGCTTGCTCTCATATCTGGCTCGCTCGCTTGTTCTCATATATGGCTCGCTCGCTTGCTCTCTTGTCTGGCTCGCTCTCTTATCTGGCTCGCTCGCATATCTGGCTCGCTCGCTCTCAAATCTGGCTGGCTCACTTGCTCTCATATCTGGCTCGCTCGCTTGCTCTCATATCTGGCTCGCTCGCTCTCATGTCTGGCTTGCTCTCATATCTGGCTTGCACGCTTGCTTAATTGTCTGGCTCGCTCTCTTATCTGCCTCGCTCTCTTTCACATCTGGCTTGCTCGCTTGCTCTCATATCTGGCTCGCTCGCTGCTCTCTTGTCTGGCTCGCTCTCTTATCTGGCTCGCTCGCATATCTTGCTCGCTTGCTCTCACATCTGGCTCGCTCGCTTGCTCTCATATCTGGTTCGCTCGCTTGCTCCCTTGTCTGGCTCGCTCTCTTATCTGGCTTGCTCGCTAGCATATCTGGCTCGCTAGCTTGCTCTCTTGTCTGGCTTGCTCTCTTATCTGTCTCGCTCTCACATCTGGCTTGCTCGCTTGCTCTCATATCTGGCTCGCTCGCTTGCTCTCTTGTCTGGCTGGCTCTCTTATCTGGCTTGCTCGCTAGCATATCTGGCTCGCTCGCTTGCTCTCTTGTCTGGCTTGCTCTCTTATCTGTCTCGCTCTCACATCTGGCTCGCTCGCTTGCTCTGTATCTGGCTCGCTCGCTTGCTCTCCTGTCTGGCTCGCTCTCTTATCTGGCTTGCTCGCTAACATTTCTGGCTCGCTCGCTTGCTCTATTGTCTGGCTTGCTCTCTTATCTGGCTCGCTCGCTCCCATATCTGGCTCGCTCACTTACTCTCTTATCTGGCTCGCTCGCTCTCATATCTGGCTGGCTCGCTTGCTCTCATATCTGGCTCGCTCGCTTGCTCTCATATCTGGCTCGCTCACTCTCATGTCTGGCTCGCTCTCATATCTGGATCGCTCGCTTGCTCTCATATCTGGCTCGCTCGCTTGCTTAATTGTCTTTCTCGCTCTCTTATCTGCCTCACTTTCTCTCACATCTGGCTTGCTCGCTTGCTCTTATATCTGGCTCGCTCGCTGCTCTCTTGTCTGGCTCGCTCTCTTATCTGGCTCGCTCGCATATCTTGCTTGCTCGCTCTCATATCTGGCTCGCTCGCTTGCTCTCATATCTGGCTCGCTCACTTGCTCTTTTGTCTGGCTCGCTCTCTTATCTGGCTTGCTCGCATATCTGGCTCGCTCGCTCTCATATCTGGCTCGCTCGATTGCTCTCATGTCTGACTCGCTCGATCTCATATCTGGCTTTCTCACTTGCTCTCTTGTCTGGTTTGCTCTCTTATCTGGCTCACTCTCATATCTGGCTTTCCCGCTTGCTCTCTTGTCTGGTTCGCTCTCTTATCTGGCTCACTCTCATATCTGGCTTGCTCGCTTGCTCTCATATCTGGCTCGCTCGCTTGCTCTCTTGTCTGGCTCGCTCTCTTATCTGGCTCGCTCGCATATCTGGCTCGCTCGCTCTCATATCTGGCTCGCTCGATTGCTCTCATGTCTGACTCGCTCGATCTCATATCTGGCTTTCTCACTTGCTCTCTTGTCTGGTTTGCTCTCTTATCTGGCTCGCTCTCATATCTGGCTTGCTCACTTGCTCTCATATCTGGCTCGCTCGCTTGCTCTCTTGTCTGGCTCGCTCTCTTATCTGGCTCACTCGCATATCTGGCTCGCTCGATCTCACATCTGGCTGGCTCACTTGCTCTCATATCTGGCTCGCTCGCTCTCTTGTCTGGTTCGCTCTCTTATCTGTCTGGCTCTCATATCTGGCTTGCTCACTTGCTCTCATATCTGGCTCGCTCGCTTGCTCTCAAATCTGGCTCGCTCGCTTGCTCTCATATCTGGCTAGCTTGCTTGCTCTCTTGTCTTGCTCGCTCTCTTATCTGGCTCTCTCGCTCTCATATCTGGCTGGCTTGCTCTCATATCTGGCTCGCTCGCTTGCTCTCATATCTGGCTCGCTCGCTCTCATGTCTGGCTCGCTCGCTCTCATGTCTGGCTCGCTCTCATATCTGGATCGCTCGCTTGCTCTCATATCTGGCTCGCTCGCTTGCTTAATTGTCTGTCTCGCTCTCTTATCTGCTTCGCTCTCTCTCACATCTGGTTTGCTCGCTTGCTCTCATATCTGGCTCGCTCGCTGCTCTCTTGTCTGGCTCGCTCTCTTATCTGGCTCGCTCGCATATCTTGCTCGCTCACTCTCACATCTGGTTCGCTCGCTTGCTCTTATATCTGGCTCGCTCGCTTGCTCTCTTGTCTGGCTTGCTCTCTTATCTGTCTCGCTCTCACATCTGGCTCGCTCGCTTGCTCTCATATCTGGCTCGCTCGCTTGCTCTCTTGTCTGGCTCGCTCTCTTATCTGGCTTGCTCGCTAGCATATCTGGCTCGCTCGCTTGCTATCTTGTCTGGCTTGCTCTCTTATCTGGCTCGCTGGCTCTCTTATCTGGCTCGCTCGCTTGCTCTCATGTCTGGCTCGCTCACTCTCATATCTGGCTTTCTCGCTTGCTCTCTTGTCTGGTTCGCTCTCTTATCTGGCTCGCTCTCATATCTGGCTTGCTCGCTTGCTCTCACATCTGACTCGCTCGCTTGCTCTCTTGTCTGTCTCGCTCTCTTTTATGGCTCGCTCACATATCTGGCTCGCTCGCTCTCAAATCTGGCTCGCTCGCTCTCAAATCTGGCTCGCTCGCTTGCTCTCATATCTGGCTTGCTCGCTTGCTCTCATATCCGGCTCGCTCGCTTGCTCTCATATCTGACTCGCTCGCTTGCTCTCTTGTCTGGTTCGCTTTCTTATCTGGCTCGCTCGCTCTCATATCTGGCTGGCTCGCTTGCTCTCATATCTGGCTCGCTCGCTTGCTCTCATGTCTGGCTCACTCTCTTATCTGGCTTGCTCGCTAGAATATCTGGCTCGCGCGCTTGCTCTCTTGTCTGGCTTGCTCTCTTATCTGGCTCGCTCGCTCTCATATCTGGCTCACTCGCTTGCTCTCATGTCTGGCTCGCTTGCTCTCATATCTATCTTTCTCGCTTGCTCTCTTGTCTGGCTCGCTCTCTTATCTGGCTCGCTCGCATATCTGGCTAGCTCGCTCTCACATCTGGCTGGCTCGCTTGCTCTCATTTCTGGCTGGCTCGCTTGCTCTCATATCTGGCTTGCTCTCATATCTGGCTCGCTCGCTTGCTCTCTTGTCTGTCTCGCTCTCTTATCTGGCTCGCTCGCATATCTGGCTAGTTCGCTCTCACATCTGGCTGGCTCGCTTGCTCTCATTTCTGGCTGGCTTGCTTGCTCTCATTTCTGGCTCGCTCGCTGGCTCTCTTATCTGGCTCGCTCGCTTGCTCTCATGTCTGGCTCGCTCACTCTCATATCTGGCTTTCTCGCTTGCTCTCTTGTTTGGTTCGCTCTCTTATCTGGCTCGCTCTCATATCTGGCTTGCTCGCTTGCTCTCATATCTGGCTCGCTCGCTTGCTCTCTTGTCTGGCTCGCTCGCATATCTGGCTCGCTCGCTCTCACATCTGGCTGGCTTGCTTGCTCTCATATCTGGCTCGCTTGCTCTCATATCTGGCTCGCTAGCTCGCTCTCACATCTGGTTCGCTCTCTTATCTGGCTCGCTCGCTTGCTTTCTTGTCTGGCTCGCTCGCATTTCTGGCTCGCTCGCTCTCACATCTGGCTGGCTCGCTTGCTCTCATATCTGGCTCGCTCGCTCTCATATCTGGCTCGCCCGCTTGCTCTCTTGTCTTGCTCGCTCTCTTATCTGTCTCGCTCGCTCTCATATCTGGCTGGCTCGCTTGCTCTCTTGTCTGTCTCGCTCTCTTATCTGGCTTGCTCGCTAGAATATCTGGCTCGCACACTTGCTCTCTTGTCTGGCTCGCTCTCTTATCTGGCTCGCTCGCATATCTTGCTCGCTCACTCTCACATCTGGTTCGCTCGCTTGCTCTTATATCTGGCTCGCTCGCTTGCTCTCTTGTCTGGCTTGCTCTCTTATCTGTCTCGCTCTCACATCTGGCTCGCTCGCTTGCTCTCTTGTCTGGCTCGCTCTCTTATCTGGCTTGCTCGCTAGCATATCTGGCTCGCTCGCTTGCTATCTTGTCTGGCTTGCTCTCTTATCTGGCTCGCTGGCTCTCTTATCTGGCTCGCTCGCTTGCTCTCATGTCTGGCTCGCTCACTCTCATATCTGGCTTTCTCGCTTGCTCTCTTGTCTGGTTCGCTCTCTTATCTGGTTCGCTCTCATATCTGGCTTGCTCGCTTGCTCTCATATCTGACTCGCTCGCTTGCTCTCTTGTCTGTCTCGCTCTCTTTTATGGCTCGCTCACATATCTGGCTCGCTCGCTCTCAAATCTGGCTCGCTCGCTCTCAAATCTGGTTCGCTCGCTTGCTCTCATATCTGGCTTGCTCGCTTGCTCTCATATCCGGCTCGCTCGCTTGCTCTCATATCTGACTCGCTTGCTTGCTCTCTTGTCTGGTTCGCTTTCTTATCTGGCTCGCTCGCTCTCATATCTGGCTGGCTCGCTTGCTCTCATATCTGGCTCGCTTGCTTGCTCTCATGTCTGGCTCGCTCTCTTATCTGGCTTGCTCGCTAGAATATCTGGCTCGCGCGCTTGCTCTCTTGTCTGGCTTGCTCTCTTATCTGGCTCGCTCGCTCTCATATCTGGCTCGCTCGCTTGCTCTCATGTCTGGCTCGCTTGCTCTCATATCTATCTTTCTCGCTTGCTCTCTTGTCTGGCTCGCTCTCTTATCTGGCTCGCTCGCATATCTGGCTAGTTCGCTCTCACATCTGGCTGGCTCGCTTGCTCTCATTTCTGGCTGGCTTGCTTGCTCTCATTTCTGGCTCGCTCGCTGGCTCTCTTATCTGGCTCGCTCGCTTGCTCTCATGTCTGGCTCGCTCACTCTCATATCTGGCTTTCTCGCTTGCTCTCTTGTCTGGTTCGCTCTCTTATCTGGCTCGCTCTCATATCTGGCTTGCTCGCTTGCTCTCATATCTGGCTCGCTCGCTTGCTCTCTTGTCTGGCTCGCTCGCATATCTGGCTCGCTCGCTCTCACATCTGGCTGGCTTGCTTGCTCTCATATCTGGCTCGCTTGCTCTCATATCTGGCTCGCTAGCTCGCTCTCACATCTGGTTCGCTCTCTTATCTGGCTCGCTCGCTTGCTTTCTTGTCTGGCTCGCTCGCATATCTGGCTCGCTCGCTCTCACATCTGGCTGGCTCGCTTGCTCTCATATCTGGCTCGCTCGCTCTCATATCTGGCTCGCCCGCTTGCTCTCTTGTCTTGCTCGTTCTCTTATCTGTCTCGCTCGCTCTCATATCTGGCTGGTTTGCTTGCTCTCTTGTCTGTCTCGCTCTCTTATCTGGCTTGCTCGCTAGAATATCTGGCTCGCACACTTGCTCTCTTGTCTGGCTTGCTCTCTTATCTGGCTCGCTCGCTCTCATATCTGGCTCGCTCGCTTGCTCTCATGTCTGGCTCGCTCGCTCTCATATCTGGCTTTCTCGCTTGCTCTCTTGTCTGGCTCGCTCACTTATCTGGCTCGCTTGCATATCTGGCTAGCTCGCTCTCACATCTGGCTGGCTCGCTTGCTCTCATTTCTGGCTGGCTCGCTTGCACTCATTTCTGGCTCGCTCGCTTGCTCTCATATCTGGCTCGCTCGCTTGCTCTCATATCTGGCTAGTTCGCTTGCTCTCTTGTCTTGCTCGCTCTCTTATCTGGCTCGCTCGCTCTCATATCTGGCTGGCTCGCTTGCTCTCATATCTGGCTCGCTTGCTCTCATATCTGGCTCGCTCGCTCTCATGTCTGGCTCGCTCTCATATCTGGATCGCTCGCTTGCTCTCATATCTGGCTTGCTCGCTTGCTTAATTGTCTGTCTCGCTCTCTTATCTGCCTCGTTCTCTCTCATATCTGGCTCGCTCGCTGCTCTCTTGTCTGGCTCGCTCTCACATCTGGCTGGCTTGCTTGCTCTCATATCTGTCTCGCTCGCTTGCTCTCTTGTCTGGCTCGCTCTCTTATCTGGCTCGCTCGCATATCTGGCTCGCTCGCTCTCACATCGAGCTGGCTCGCTTGCTCGCTCTCTTATCTGGCTCGCTTGCTTGCTCTCTTGTCTGGCTCGCTCTCTTATCTGGCTCGCTCTCATATCTGGCTTGCTAGCTTGCTCTCATATCTGGCTCGCTCGCTTTCTCTCTTGTCTGTCTCGCTCTCTTTTATGGCTCGCTCTCATATGTGGCTTGCTCGCTTGCTCTCATATCCGGCTCGCTCGCTTGCTCTCATATCTGGCTCGCTCGCTTGCTCTCTTGTCTGGCTTGCTCGCTAGCATATCTGGCTCGCTCGCTTGCTCTCTTGTCTGGCTTGCTCTCTTATCTGTCTCGCTCTCACATCTGGCTTGCTCGCTTGCTCTCATATCTGGCTCGCTCGCTTGCTCTCTTGTCTGGCTCGCTCTCTTATCTGGCTTGCTCGCTAGCATATTCGGCTCGCTCACTTGCTCTCTTGTCTGGCTTGCTCTCTTCTCTGGCTCGCTCTCTTATCTGGCTTGCTCGCTCTCATATCTGGCTGGCTCGCTTGCTCTCATATCTGGCTCGCTCGCTTGCTCTCTTGTCTTGCTCGCTCTCTTATCTGGCTCGCTCGCTCTCATATCTGGCTGGCTCGCTTGCTCTCATATCTGGCTCGCTTACTTGCTCTCTTGTCTGGCTCGCTCTCATATCTGGCTAGCTCGCTTGCTCTCTTGTCTTGATCGCTCTCTTATCTGGCTCGCTCGCTCTCATATCTGGCTGGCTCGCTTGCTCTCATATCTGGCTCGCTCGCTTGCTCTCATATCTGGCTCGCTCGCTCTCATGTCTGGCTCGCTCTCATATCTGGATTGCTCGCTTGCTCTCATATCTGGCTCGCTCGCTTGCTTAATTGTCTGGCTCGCTCTCTTATCTGCCTCGCTCTCTCTCACATCTGGCTTGCTCGCTTGCTCTCATATCTGGCTCGCTCGCTTGCTCTCTTGTCTGGCTGGCTCTCTTATCTGGCTTGCTCGCTAGCATATCTGGCTTGCTCGCTTGCTCTCTTGTCTGGCTTGCTCTCTTATCTGTCTTGCTCTCACATCTGGCTCGCTCGCTTGCTCTGTATCTGGCTCGCACGCTTGCTCTCCTGTCTGGCTCGCTCTCTTATCTGGCTTGCTCGCTAGCATTTCTGGCTCGCTCGCTTGCTCTCTTGTCTGGATTGCTCTCTTATCTGGCTCGCTCGCTCTCATATCTGGCTCGCTCACTTGCTCTCATGTCTGTCTCGCTCGCTCTCATATCTTGCTTTCTTGCTTGCTCTTTTGTCTGGTTCGCTCTCTTATCTGGCTCACTCTCATATCTGGCTTGCTCGCTTGCTCTCATATTTGGCTCGCTCGCTCTCATATCTGGCTCGCTCGCTTGCTCTCATGTCTGGCTCGCTCGCTCTCATATCTGGCTTGCTCGCTTGCTCTCATATCTGGCTCGCTCGCTTGCTCTCTTGTCTGGCTCGCTCTCTTATCTGGCTCGCTCGCATATCTGAATCGCTCGCTCTCACATCTGGCTGGCTCGCTTGCTCTCATATCTGGCTCGCTCGCACTCATATCTGGCTCGCTCGCTTGCTCTCTTGTCTGGTTCGCTCTCTTATCTGTCTCGCTTTCATATCTGGCTTGCTCGCTTGCTCCCATATCTGGCTTACTCGCTTGCTCTCAAATCTGGCTCGCTCGATTGCTCTCATATCTGGCTAGCTCGCTTGCTCTCTTGTCTTGCTCGCTCTCTTATCTGGCTTGCTCGCTCTCATATCTGACTGGCTCACTTGCTCTCATATCTGGCTCGCTCGCTTGCTCTCATATCTGGCTCGCTCGCTCTCATGTCTAGCTTGCTCTCATATCTGGATCGCTCGCTTGCTCTCATATCTGGCTCGCTCGCTTGCTTAGTTGTCTGTCTCGCTCACTTATCTGCCTCACTTTCTCTCACATCTGGCTTGCTCGCTTGCTCTTATATCTGGCTCGCTCGCTGCTCTCTTGTCTGGCTCGCTCTCTTATCTGGCTCGCTCGCATATCTTGTTTGCTCGCTGTCATATCTGGCTCGGTCGCTTGCTCTCATATCTGGCTCGCTCACTTGCTCTTTTGTCTGGCTCGCTCTCTTATCTGGCTTGCTCGCTAGCATATCTGGCTCGCTCGCTTGCTCTCTTGTCTGGCTTGCTCTCTTATCTGTCTCGCTCTCACATCTGGCTCGCTCGCTTGCTCTATATCTGGCTCGCTCGCTTGCTCTCTTGTCTGGCTTGCTCTCTTAGCTGGCTTGCTCGCTAGCATATCTGGCTCGCTCGCTTGCTCTCTTGTCTGGCTTGCTCTCTTATCTGGCTCGCTCGCTCTCATATCTGGCTCGCTCGCTTGCTCTCATGTCTGGCTCGCTCGCTCTCATATCTGGCTCGCTCGCTTTCTCTCATGTCTGGCTCGCTCACTCTCATATCTGGCTTTCTCGCTTGCTCTCTTGTCTGGTTCGCTCTCTTATCTGGCTCGCTCTCATATCTGGCTTGCTCGCTTGCTCTCATATCTGGCTCGCTCGCTTGCTCTCTTGTCTGGCTCGCTCGCATATCTGGCTCGCTCGCTCTCACATCTGGCTGGCTTGCTTGCTCTCATATCTGGCTCGCTTGCTCTCATATCTGGCTCGCTAGCTCGCTCTCACATCTGGTTCGCTCTCTTATCTGGCTCGCTCGCTTGCTTTCTTGTCTGGCTCGCTCGCATATCTGGCTCGCTCGCTCTCACATCTGGCTGGCTCGCTTGCTCTCATATCTGGCTCGCTCGCTCTCATATCTGGCTCGCCCGCTTGCTCTCTTGTCTTGCTCGTTCTCTTATCTGTCTCGCTCGCTCTCATATCTGGCTGGTTTGCTTGCTCTCTTGTCTGTCTCGCTCTCTTATCTGGCTTGCTCGCTAGAATATCTGGCTCGCACACTTGCTCTCTTGTCTGGCTTGCTCTCTTATCTGGCTCGCTCGCTCTCATATCTGGCTCGCTCGCTTGCTCTCATGTCTGGCTCGCTTGCTCTCATATCTGGCTTTCTCGCTTGCTCTCTTGTCTGGCTCGCTCACTTATCTGGCTCGCTTGCATATCTGGCTAGCTCGCTCTCACATCTGGCTGGCTCGCTTGCTCTCATTTCTGGCTGGCTCGCTTGCACTCATTTCTGGCTCGCTCGCTTGCTCTCATATCTGGCTCGCTCGCTTGCTCTCATATCTGGCTAGTTCGCTTGCTCTCTTGTCTTGCTCGCTCTCTTATCTGGCTCGCTCGCTCTCATATCTGGCTGGCTCGCTTGCTCTCATATCTGGCTCGCTTGCTCTCATATCTGGCTCGCTCGCTCTCATGTCTGGCTCGCTCTCATATCTGGATCGCTCGCTTGCTCTCATATCTGGCTTGCTCGCTTGCTTAATTGTCTGTCTCGCTCTCTTATCTGCCTCGTTCTCTCTCATATCTGGCTCGCTCGCTGCTCTCTTGTCTGGCTCGCTCTCACATCTGGCTGGCTTGCTTGCTCTCATATCTGTCTCGCTCGCTTGCTCTCTTGTCTGGCTCGCTCTCTTATCTGGCTCGCTCGCATATCTGGCTCGCTCGCTCTCACATCGAGCTGGCTCGCTTGCTCGCTCTCTTATCTGGCTCGCTTGCTTGCTCTCTTGTCTGGCTCGCTCTCTTATCTGGCTCGCTCTCATATCTGGCTTGCTAGCTTGCTCTCATATCTGGCTCGCTCGCTTTCTCTCTTGTCTGTCTCGCTCTCTTTTATGGCTCGCTCTCATATGTGGCTTGCTCGCTTGCTCTCATATCCGGCTCGCTCGCTTGCTCTCATATCTGGCTCGCTCGCTTGCTCTCTTGTCTGGCTTGCTCGCTAGCATATCTGGCTCGCTCGCTTGCTCTCTTGTCTGGCTTGCTCTCTTATCTGTCTCGCTCTCACATCTGGCTTGCTCGCTTGCTCTCATATCTGGCTCGCTCGCTTGCTCTCTTGTCTGGCTCGCTCTCTTATCTGGCTTGCTCGCTAGCATATTCGGCTCGCTCACTTGCTCTCTTGTCTGGCTTGCTCTCTTCTCTGGCTCGCTCTCTTATCTGGCTTGCTCGCTCTCATATCTGGCTGGCTCGCTTGCTCTCATATCTGGCTCGCTCGCTTGCTCTCTTGTCTTGCTCGCTCTCTTATCTGGCTCGCTCGCTCTCATATCTGGCTGGCTCGCTTGCTCTCATATCTGGCTCGCTTACTTGCTCTCTTGTCTGGCTCGCTCTCATATCTGGCTAGCTCGCTTGCTCTCTTGTCTTGATCGCTCTCTTATCTGGCTCGCTCGCTCTCATATCTGGCTGGCTCGCTTGCTCTCATATCTGGCTCGCTCGCTTGCTCTCATATCTGGCTCGCTCGCTCTCATGTCTGGCTCGCTCTCATATCTGGATTGCTCGCTTGCTCTCATATCTGGCTCGCTCGCTTGCTTAATTGTCTGGCTCGCTCTCTTATCTGCCTCGCTCTCTCTCACATCTGGCTTGCTCGCTTGCTCTCATATCTGGCTCGCTCGCTTGCTCTCTTGTCTGGCTGGCTCTCTTATCTGGCTTGCTCGCTAGCATATCTGGCTTGCTCGCTTGCTCTCTTGTCTGGCTTGCTCTCTTATCTGTCTTGCTCTCACATCTGGCTCGCTCGCTTGCTCTGTATCTGGCTCGCACGCTTGCTCTCCTGTCTGGCTCGCTCTCTTATCTGGCTTGCTCGCTAGCATTTCTGTCTCGCTCGCTTGCTCTCTTGTCTGGATTGCTCTCTTATCTGGCTCGCTCGCTCTCATATCTGGCTCGCTCACTTGCTCTCATGTCTGTCTCGCTCGCTCTCATATCTTGCTTTCTTGCTTGCTCTTTTGTCTGGTTCGCTCTCTTATCTGGCTCACTCTCATATCTGGCTTGCTCGCTTGCTCTCATATTTGGCTCGCTCGCTCTCATATCTGGCTCGCTCGCTTGCTCTCATGTCTGGCTCGCTCGCTCTCATATCTGGCTTGCTCGCTTGCTCTCATATCTGGCTCGCTCGCTTGCTCTCTTGTCTGGCTCGCTCTCTTATCTGGCTCGCTCGCATATCTGAATCGCTCGCTCTCACATCTGGCTGGCTCGCTTGCTCTCATATCTGGCTCGCTCGCACTCATATCTGGCTCGCTCGCTTGCTCTCTTGTCTGGTTCGCTCTCTTATCTGTCTCGCTTTCATATCTGGCTTGCTCGCTTGCTCCCATATCTGGCTTACTCGCTTGCTCTCAAATCTGGCTCGCTCGATTGCTCTCATATCTGGCTAGCTCGCTTGCTCTCTTGTCTTGCTCGCTCTCTTATCTGGCTTGCTCGCTCTCATATCTGACTGGCTCACTTGCTCTCATATCTGGCTCGCTCGCTTGCTCTCATATCTGGCTCGCTCGCTCTCATGTCTAGCTTGCTCTCATATCTGGATCGCTCGCTTGCTCTCATATCTGGCTCGCTCGCTTGCTTAGTTGTCTGTCTCGCTCTCTTATCTGCCTCACTTTCTCTCACATCTGGCTTGCTCGCTTGCTCTTATATCTGGCTCGCTCGCTGCTCTCTTGTCTGGCTCGCTCTCTTATCTGGCTCGCTCGCATATCTTGTTTGCTCGCTGTCATATCTGGCTCGGTCGCTTGCTCTCATATCTGGCTCGCTCACTTGCTCTTTTGTCTGGCTCGCTCTCTTATCTGGCTTGCTCGCTAGCATATCTGGCTCGCTCGCTTGCTCTCTTGTCTGGCTTGCTCTCTTATCTGTCTCGCTCTCACATCTGGCTCGCTCGCTTGCTCTATATCTGGCTCGCTCGCTTGCTCTCTTGTCTGGCTTGCTCTCTTAGCTGGCTTGCTCGCTAGCATATCTGGCTCGCTCGCTTGCTCTCTTGTCTGGCTTGCTCTCTTATCTGGCTCGCTCGCTCTCATATCTGGCTCGCTCACTTGCTCTCATGTCTGGCTCGCTCGCTCTCATTTCTGGCTTTCCCGCTTGCTCTCTTGTCTGGTTCGCTCTCTTATCTGGCTCACTCTCATATCTGGCTTGCTCGCTTGCTCTCATATCTGGCTCGCTCGCTTGCTCTCTTGTCTGGCTCGCTCTCTTATCTGGCTCGCTCGCATATCTGGCTCGCTTGCTCTCATATCTGGCTCATTCGATTGCTCTCATGTCTGACTCGCTCGATCTCATATCTGGCTTTCTCACTTGCTCTCTTGTCTGGTTTGCTCTCTTATCTGACTCGCTCTCATATCTGGCTTGCTCACTTGCTCTCATATCTGGCTCGCTCGCTTGCTCTCTTGTCTGGCTCGCTCTCTTATCTGGCTCACTCGCATATCTGGCTCGCTCGCTCTCACATCTGGCTGGCTCACTTGCTCTCATATCTGGCTCGCTCGCTCTCATATCTGGCTCGCTCGCTCTCTTGTCTGGTTCGCTCTCTTATCTGTCTCGCTCTCATATCTGGCTTGCTCGCTTGCTCTCATATCGGGCTCGCTCGCTTGCTCTCAAATCTGGCTCGCTCGCTTGCTCTCATATCTGGCTAGCTTGCTTGCTCTCTTGTCTTGCTCGCTCTCTTATCTGGCTCTCTCGCTCTCATATCTGGCTGGCTTGCTTGCTCTCATATCTGGCTCGCTTGCTTGCTCTCATATCTGGCTCGCTCGCTCTCATGTCTGGCTCACTCGCTCTCATGTCTGGCTCGCTCTCATATGTGGATCGCTCGCTTGCTCTCATATCTGGCTCGCTCGCTTGCTTAATTGTCTGTCTCGCTCTCTTATCTGCCTCGCTCTCTCTCACATCTGGTTTGCTCGCTTGCTCTCATATCTGGCTCGCTCGCTGCTCTCTTGTCTGGCTCGCTCTCTTATCTGGCTCGCTCGCATATCTTGCTCGCTCACTCTCACATCTGGTTCGCTCGCTTGCTCTTATATCTGGCTCGCTCTCTTATCTGGCTTGCTCGCTAGCATATCTGGCTCGCTCGCTTGCTCTCTTGTCTGGCTTGCTCTCTTATCTGGCTCGCTGGCTCTCTTATCTGGCTCGCTCGCTTGCTCTCATGTCTGGCTCGCTCACTCTCATATCTGGCTTTCTCGCTTGCTCTCTTGTATGGTTCGCTCTCTTATCTGGCTCGCTCTCATATCTGGCTTGCTCGCTTGCTCTCATATCTGGCTCGCTTGCTCTCTTGTCTGGCTCGCTCGCATATCTGGCTCGCTCGCTCTCACATCTGGCTGGCTTGCTTGCTCTCATATCTGGCTCGCTCGCTTGCTCTCATATCTGGCTCGCTCGCTCGCTCTCACATCTGGTTCGCTCTCTTATCTGGCTCGCTCGCTTGCTTTCTTGTCTGGCTCGCTCGCATATCTGGCTCGCTCGCTCTCACATTTGGCTGGCTCGCTTGCTCTCATATCTGGCTCGCTCGCTCTCATATCTGGCTCGCTCGCTCTCATATCTGGCTGGCTCGCTTGCTCTCATATCTGGCTCGCTCGCTTGCTCTCTTGTCTGGCTCGCTCTCTTATCTGGCTTGCTCGCTAGAATATCTGGCTCGCACGCTTGCTCTCTTGTCTGGCTTGCTCTCTTATCTGGCTTGCTCGCTCTCATATCTGGCTCGCTCGCTTGCTCTCATGTCTGGCTCGCTCGCTCTCATATCTGGCTTTCTCGCTTGCTCTCTTGTCTGGCTCGCTCTCTTATCTGGCTCGCTCGCATATCTGGCTAGCTCGCTCTCACATCTGGCTGGCTCGCTTGCTCTCATTTCTGGCTGTCTCGCTTGCACTCATTTCTGGCTCGCTCGCTTGCTCTCATATCTGGCTCGCTCGCTTGCTCTCATATCTGGCTCGCTCGCTTGCTCTCTTGTCTTGCTCGCTCTCATATCTGGCTGGCTCGCTTGCTCTCATATCTGGCTCGCTTGCTCTCATATCTGGCTCGCTCGCTCTCATGTCTGGCTCGCTCTCATATCTGGATCGCTCGCTTGCTCTCATATCTGGCTTGCTCGCTTGCTTAATTGTCTGTCTCGCTCTCTTATCTGCCTCGCTCTCTCTCATATCTGGCTTGCTCGCTTGCTCTCTTGTCTGGCTCGCTCTCTTATCTGGCTCGCTCGCATATCTGGCTCGCTCGCTCTCACATCGAGCTGGCTCGCTTGCTTTCATATCTGGCTAGCTCGCTTGCTCTCTTGTCTTGCTCGCTCTCATATCTGGCTCGCTCGCTCACATATCTGGCTGGCTCGCTTGCTCTCATATCTGGCTCGCTCGCTTGCTCTCTTGTCTTGCACGCTCTCTTATCTGGCTCGCTCGCTCTCATATCTGGCTGGCTCGCTTGCTCTCATATCTGGCTCGCTCGCTTGCTCTCTTGTCTGGCTCGCTCTCATATCTGGCTAGCTCGCTTTCTCTCTTGTATTGCTCGCTCTCTTATCTGGCTCGCTCGCTCTCATATCTGGCTGGCTCGCTTGCTCTCATATCTGGCTCGCTTGCTCTCATATCTGGCTCGTTCGCTCTCATGTCTGGCTCGCTCTCATATCTGGATCGCTCGCTTGCTCTCATATCTGGCTTGCTCGCTTGCTTAATTGTCTGTCTCGCTCTCTTATCTGCCTCGCTCTCTCTCATATCTGGCTCGCTCGCTTGCTCTCTTGTCTGGCTCGCTCTCTTATCTGGCTCACTCTCATATCTGGCTTGCTAGCTTGCTCTCATATCTGGCTCGCTCGCTTTCTCTCTTGTCTGGCTCGCTCTCTTATCTGGCTCACTCTCATATCTGGCTTGCTCGCTTGCTCTCATATCCGGCTCGCTCGCTTGCTCTCATATCTGGCTCGCTCGCTTGCTCTCTTGTCTGGCTTGCTCGCTAGCATATCTGGCTCACTCGCTTGCTCTCTTGTCTGGCTTGCTCTCTTATATGTCTCGCTCTCACATCTGGCTTGCTCGCTTGCTCGCATATCTGGCTCGCTCGCTTGCTCTCTTGTCTGGCTCGCTCTCTTATCTGGCTTGCTCGCTAGCATATCTAGCTCGCTCACTTGCTCTCTTGTCTGGCTTGCTCTCTTATCTGGCTCGCTCGCTCTCATATCTGGCTCGCTCGCTTGCTCTCATATCTGACTTTCTCGCTTGCTCTCTTGTCTGGTTCGCTCTCTTATCTGGCTCGCTCTCATATCTGGATTGCTCGCTTGCTCTCATATCTGGCTCGCTCGCTTGCTCTCTTGTCTGGCTCGCTCTCTTATCTGGCTTGCTCGCTAGCATATCTGGCTCGCTCGCTTGCTCTCTTGTCTGACTTGCTCTCTTATCTGTCTCGCTCTCACATCTGGCTTGCTCGCTTGCTCTCATATCTGGCTCGCTCGCTTGCTCTCTTGTCTGGCTTGCTCTCTTATCTGGCTCGCTGGCTCTCTTATCTGGCTCGCTCGCTTGCTCTCATGTCTGGCTCGCTCACTCTCATATCTGGCTTTCTCACTTGCTCTCTTGTCTGGTTCGCTCTCTTATCTGGCTTGCTCTCATATCTGGCTTGCTCGCTTGCTCTCATATCTGGCTCGCTGGCTTGCTCTCTTGTCTGGCTCGCTCGCATATCTGGCTCGCTCGCTCTCACATCTGGCTGGCTTGCTTGCTCTAATATCTGGCTCGCTCGCTTGCTCTCATATCTGGCTCGCTCGCTCTCACATCTGGTTCGCTCTCTTATCTGGCTCGCTCGCATATCTGGCTCGCTCTCACATCTAGCTGGCTCGCTTGCCCTCATATCTGGCTCGCTCGCTTGCTCTCTTGTCTGGCTCGCTCTCTTATCTAGCTAGCTCTCATATCTGGCTGGCTCACTTGCTCTCATTTCTGGCTCGCTCGCTTACTCTCATATCTGGCTCGCTCGCTTGCTCTCATATCTGGCTCTCTCGCTTGCTCTCTTGTCTGGCTCGCTCGCATATCTGGCTCGCTCGCTTGCTCTCTTGTCTTGCTCGCTCTCTTATCTGGCTCCCTCGCTCTCATATCTGGCTGGCTCGCTTGCTCTCATATCTGGCACGCTCGCTTGCTCTCATATCTGGCTCGCTCGCTCTCATTTCTGGCTCGCTCTCATATCTGGATCGCTCGCTTGCTCTCATATCTGGCTCGCTCGTTTGCTTAATTGTCTGGCTCGCTCTCTTATCTGCCTCGCTCTCTCTCACACATCTGGCTTGCTCGCTTGCTCTCATATCTGGCTCGCTCGCTTGCTCTCTTGTCTGGCTCGCTCTCTTATCTGGCTTGCTCGCATATCTGGCTCGCTCGCTCTCACATCTGGCTGGCTTGCTTGCTCTCATATCTGGCTCGCTCGCTTGCTCTCATATCTGGCTCGCTCGCTCTCAAGTCTGGCTCGCTCTCATATCTGGATCGCTCGCTTGCTCTCATATCTGGCTCGCTCGCTTGCTTAATTGTCTGGCTCGCTCTCTTATCTGCCTCGCTCTCTCTCACATCTGGCTTGCTCGCTTGCTCTCATATCTGGCTCGCTCGCTTGCTCTCTTGTCTGGTTCGCTCTCTTATCTGGCTCCCTCGCATATCTGGCTCGCTCGCTCTCAAATCTGGCTCGCTCGCTTGCTCTCATATCTGGCTAGTTCGCTTGCTCTCTTGTCTTGCTCGCTCTCTTATCTGGCTCGCTTGCTCTCATATCTGACTGGCTCGCTTGTTCTCATATCTGGCTCGCTCGCTTGCTCTCTTGTCTGGCTCGCTCTCTTATCTGGCTTGCTCGTTAGCATATCTGGCTCGCTCGCTTGCTCTCTTGTCTGGCTTGCTCTCTTATCTGGCTCGCTCGCTCTCATATCTGGCTCGCTCACTTGCTCTCATGTCTGGCTCGCTCGCTCTCATATCTGGCTCGCTCGCTTTCTCTCATGTCTGGCTCGCTTGCTCTCATATCTGGCTTTCTCGCTTGCTCTCTTGTCTGGTTCGCTCTCTTATCTGGCTCGCTCTCATTTCTGGCTCACTCGCTTGCTCTCATATCTGGCTCGCTCGCTTGCTCTCATATCTGGCACGCTCGCTTGCTCTCTTGTCTGGCTCGCTCTCATATCTGGCTCGCTCGCTTGCTCTCTTGTCTTGCTCGCTCTCTTATCTGGCTCGCTCGCTCTCATATCTGGCTGGCTCGCTTGCTCTCATATCTGGCTCGCTCGCTTGCTCGCTTGTCTGGCTCGCTCTCTTATCTGGCTTGCTCGCTAGAATATCTGGCTCGCACGCTTGCTCTCTTGTCTGGCTTGTTCTCTTATCTGGCTCGCTCGCTCTCATATCTGGCTCGCTCGCTTGCTCTCATGTCTGGCTCGCTCGCTCTCATATCTGGCTTTCTCGCTTGCTCTCTTGTCTGGCTCGCTCTCTTATCTGGCTCGCTCGCATATCTGGCTAGCTCGCTTGCTCTCTTGTCTTGCTCGCTCTCTTATCTGGCTCGCTCGCTCTCATATCTGGCTGGCTCGCTTGCTCTCATATCTGGCTTGCTCGCTTGCTCTCATATCTGGCTCGCTCGCTCTCATGTCTGGCTCGCTCTCATATCTGGATTGCTCGCTTGCTCTCATATCTGGCTCGCTCGCTTGCTTAATTGTCTGGCTCGCTCTCTTATCTGCCTCGCTCTCTCTCACATCTGGCTTGCTCGCTTGCTCTCATATCTGGCTCGCTCGCTCTCATGTCTGGCTCGCTCTCATATCTGGATTGCTCGCTTGCTCTCATATCTGGCTCGCTCGCTTGCTTAATTGTCTGGCTCGCTCTCTTATCTGCCTCGCTCACTCTCACATCTGGCTTGCTCGCTTGCTCTCATATCTGGCTCGCTCGCTTGCTCTCTTGTCTGGCTCGCTCTCTTATCTGGCTTGCTCGCTAGAAAATCTGTCTCGCACGCTTGCTCTCTTGTCTGGCTTGCTCTCTTATCTGGCTCGCTCGGTCTCATATCTGGCTCGCTCGCTTGCTCTCATGTCTGGCTCGCTCGCTCTCATATCTGGCTTTCTCGCTTGCTCTCTTGTCTGGCTCGCTCTCTTATCTGGCTCGCTCGCATATCTGGCTAGCTCGCTCACACATCTGGCTGGCTCGCTTGCTCTCATTTCTTGCTGGCTTGCTTGCTCTCATTTCTGGCTCGCTCGCTTGCTCTCATATCTGGCTCGCTCGCTTGCTCTCATATCTGGCTCGCTCGCTTGCTTAATTGTCTGGCTCGCTCTCTTATCTGCCTCGCTCTCTCTCACATCTGGCTTGCTCGCTTGCTCTCATATCTGGCTCGCTCGCTGCTCTCTTGTATGGCTTGCTCTCATATCTGGCTTGCTCGCTTGCTCTCATATCTGGCTCGATCGCTTGCTCTCTTGTCTGGCTCGCTCTCTTATCTGGCTCGCTCGCATATCTGGCTCGCTCGCTCTCACATCTGGCTGGCTTGCTTGCTCTCATATGTGGCTCGCTCGCTTGCTCTCATATCTGGCTCGCTCGCTTGCTCTTTTGTCTGGCTCGCTCTCTTATCTGGCTCGCTCGCATATCTGGCTCGCTCGCTCTCACATCGAGCTGGCTCGCTTGCTCTCATATCTGACTCGCTCGCTTGCTCTCTTGTCTGGCTCGCTCTCTTATCTGGCTTGCTCTCATATCTGGCTTGCTAGCTTGCTCTCATATCTGGCTCGCTCGCTTTCTCTCTTGTCTGTCTCGCTCTCTTTTATGGCTCGCTCACATATCTGGCTCGCTCGCTCTCAAATCTGGCTCGCTCGCTCTCAAATCTGGCTCGCTCGCTTGCTCTCATATCTGGCTTGCTCGCTTGCTCTCATATCCGGCTCGCTCGCTTGCTCTCATATCTGACTCGCTCGCTTGCTCTCTTGTCTGGCTCGCTCTCTTATCTGGCTCGCTCGCATATCTTTCTCGCTCGCTCTCAAATCTGGCTCGCTCGCTTGCTCTCATATCTGGCTAGTTCGCTTGCTCTCTTGTCTTGCTCGCTCTCTTATCTGTCTCGCTCGCTCTCATATCTGGCTGGCTCGCTTGCTCTCATATCTGGCTCGCTCGCTTGCTCGCTTGTCTGGCTCGCTCTCTTATCTGGCTTGCTCGCTAGAATATCTGGCTCGCACGCTTGCTCTCTTGTCTGGCTTGTTCTCTTATCTGGCTCGCTCGCTCTCATATCTGGCTCGCTCGCTTGCTCTCATGTCTGGCTCGCTCGCTCTCATATCTGGCTTTCTCGCTTGCTCTCTTGTCTGGCTCGCTCTCTTATCTGGCTCGCTCGCATATCTGGCTAGCTCGCTTGCTCTCTTGTCTTGCTCGCTCTCTTATCTGGCTCGCTTGCTCTCATATTTGGCTGGCTCGCTTGCTCTCATATCTGGCTTGCTCGCTTGCTCTCATATCTGGCTCGCTCGCTCTCATGTCTGGCTCGCTCTCATATCTGGATTGCTCGCTTGCTCTCATATCTGGCTCGCTCGCTTGCTTAATTGTCTGGCTCGCTCTCTTATCTGCCTCGCTCTCTCTCACATCTGGCTTGCTCGCTTGCTCTCATATCTGGCTCGCTCGCTCTCATGTCTGGCTCGCTCTCATATCTGGATTGCTCGCTTGCTCTCATATCTGGCTCGCTCGCTTGCTTAATTGTCTGGCTCGCTCTCTTATCTGCCTCGCTCTCTCTCACATCTGGCTTGCTCGCTTGCTCTCATATCTGGCTCGCTCGCTTGCTCTCTTGTCTGGCTCGCTCTCTTATCTGGCTTGCTCGCTAGAAAATCTGTCTCGCACGCTTGCTCTCTTGTCTGGCTTGCTCTCTTATCTGGCTCGCTCGGTCTCATATCTGGCTCGCTCGCTTGCTCTCATGTCTGGCTTGCTCGCTCTCATATCTGGCTTTCTCGCTTGCTCTCTTGTCTGGCTCGCTCTCTTATCTGGCTCGCTCGCATATCTGGCTAGCTCGCTCTCACATCTGGCTGGCTCGCTTGCTCTCATATCTGGATTGCTCGCTTGCTCTCATATCTGGCTCGCTCGCTTGCTTAATTGTCTGGCTCGCTCTCTTATCTGCCTCGCTCTCTCTCACATCTGGCTTGCTCGCTTGCTCTCATATCTGGCTCGCTCGCTTGCTCTCTTGTCTGGCTCGCTCTCTTATCTGGCTTGCTCGCTAGAAAATCTGTCTCGCACGCTTGCTCTCTTGTCTGGCTTGCTCTCTTATCTGGCTCGCTCGGTCTCATATCTGGCTCGCTCGCTTGCTCTCATGTCTGGCTTGCTCGCTCTCATATCTGGCTTTCTCGCTTGCTCTCTTGTCTGGCTCGCTCTCTTATCTGGCTCGCTCGCATATCTGGCTAGCTCGCTCACACATCTGGCTGGCTCGCTTGCTCTCATTTCTGGCTGGCTTGCTTGCTCTCATTTCTGGCTCGCTCGCTTGCTCTCATATCTGGCTCGCTCGCTTGCTTAATTGTCTGGCTCGCTCTCTTATCTGGCTCGCTCTCTCTCACATCTGGCTTGCTCGCTTGCTCTCATATCTGGCTCGCTCGCTGCTCTCTTGTATGGCTTGCTCTCATATCTGGCTTGCTCGCTTGCTCTCATATCTGGCTCGATAGCTTGCTCTCTTGTCTGGCTCGCTCTCTTATCTGGCTCGCTCGCATATCTGGCTCGCTCGCTCTCACATCTGGCTGGCTTGCTTGCTCTCATATGTGGCTCGCTCGCTTGCTCTCATATCTGGCTCGCTCGCTTGCTCTTTTGTCTGGCTCGCTCTCTTATCTGGCTCGCTCGCATATCTGGCTCGCTCGCTCTCACATCGAGCTGGCTCGCTTGCTCTCATATCTGACTCGCTCGCTTGCTCTCTTGTCTGGCTCGCTCTCTTATCTGGCTCGCTCTCATATCTGGCTTGCTCTCATATCTGGCTCGCTCGCTTTCTCTCTTGTCTGTCTCGGTCTCTTTTATGGCTCGCTCACATATCTGGCTCGCTCGCTCTCAAATCTGGCTCGCTCGCTCTCAAATCTGGCTCGCTCGCTTGCTCTCATATCTGGCTTGCTCGCTTGCTCTCATATCCGGCTCGCTCGCTTGCTCTTATATCTGACTCGCTCGCTTGCTCTCTTGTCTGGCTCGCTCTCTTATCTGGCTCGCTCGCATATCTTTCTCGCGCGCTCTCAAATCTGGCTCGCTCGCTTGCTCTCATATCTGGCTAGTTCGCTTGCTCTCTTGTCTTGCTCGCTCTCTTATCTGGCTCGCTCGCTCTCATATCTGGCTGGCTCGCTTACTCTCATATCTGGCTCGCTCGCTTGCTCTCTTGTCTGGCTCGCTCTCTTATCTGGCTTGCTCGCTAGCATATCTGGCTCGCACGCTTGCTCTCTTGTCTGGCTTGCTCTCTTATCTGGCTCGCTCGGTCTCATATCTGGCTCGCTCGCTTGCTCTCACGTCTGGCTCGCTTGCTCTCTTATCTGGCTTTCTCGCTCGCTCTCTTATCTGGCTCGCTCGCATATCTGGCTCGCTCGCATATCTGGCTAGCTCGCTCTCACATCTGGCTGGCTCGCTTGCTCTCATTTCTGGCTGGCTCGCTTGCTCTCATTTCTGGCTCGCTCGCTTGCTCTCTTGTCTGGCTCGCTCTCATATCTGGCTAGCTCGCTTGCTCTCTTGTCTTGCTCGCTCTCTTATCTGGCTCGCTCGCTCTCATATCTGGCTGGCTCGCTTGCTCTCATATCTGGCTCGCTCGCTTGCTCTCATATCTGGCTCGCTTGCTCTCATATCTGGCTCGCTCGCTTGCTCTCTTGTCTGGCTCGCTCTCATATCTGGCTAGCTCGCTTGCTCTCTTGTCTGGCTTGCTCTCTTATCTGGCTCGCTGGCTCTCTTATCTTTCTCGCTCGCTTGCTCTCATGTCTGGCTCGCTCACTCTCATATCTGGCTTTCTCACTTGCTCTCTTGTCTGGTTCGCTCTCTTATCTGGCTTGCTCTCATATCTGGCTTGCTCGCTTGCTCTCATATCTGGCTCGCTGGCTTGCTCTCTTGTCTGGCTCGCTCGCATATCTGGCTCGCTCGCTCTCACATCTGGCTGGCTTGCTTGCTCTAATATCTGGCTCGCTCGCTTGCTCTCATATCTGGCTCGCTCGCTCTCACATCTGGTTCGCTCTCTTATCTGGCTCGCTCGCATATCTGGCTCGCTCGCTCTCACATCTAGCTGGCTCGCTTGCCCTCATATCTGGCTCGCTCGCTTGCTCTCTTGTCTGGCTCGCTCTCTTATCTAGCTAGCTCTCATATCTGGCTGGCTCACTTGCTCTCATTTCTGGCTCGCTCGCTTGCTCTCATATCTGGCTCGCTCGCTTGCTCTCATATCTGGCTCTCTCGCTTGCTCTCTTGTCTGGCTCGCTCGCATATCTGGCTCGCTCGCTTGCTCTCTTGTCTTGCTCGCTCTCTTATCTGGCTCGCTCGCTCTCATATCTGGCTCGCTCGCTTGCTCTCATATCTGGCACGCTCGCTTGCTCTCATATCTGGCTCGCTCGCTCTCATTTCTGGCTCGCTCTCATATCTGGATCGCTTGCTTGCTCTCATATCTGGCTCGCTCGTTTGCTTAATTGTCTGGCTCGCTCTCTTATCTGCCTCGCTCTCTCTCACATCTGGCTTGCTCGCTTGCTCTCATATCTGGCTCGCTCGCTTGCTCTCTTGTCTGGCTCGCTCTCTTATCTGGCTTGCTCGCATATCTGGCTCGCTCGCTCTCACATCTGGCTGGCTTGCTTGCTCTCATATCTGGCTCGCTCGCTTGCTCTCATATCTGGCTCGCTCGCTCTCAAGTCTGGCTCGCTCTCATATCTGGATCGCTCGCTTGCTCTCATATCTGGCTCGCTCGCTTGCTTAATTGTCTGGCTCGCTCTCTTATCTGCCTCGCTCTCTCTCACATCTGGCTTGCTCGCTTGCTCTCATATCTGGCTCGCTCGCTTGCTCTCTTGTCTGGTTCGCTCTCTTATCTGGCTCGCTCGCATATCTGGCTAGCTCGCTCTCACATCTGGCTGGCTCGCTTGCTCTCATATCTGGATTGCTCGCTTGCTTAATTGTCTGGCTCGCTCTCTTATCTGCCTCGCTCTCTCTCACATCTGGCTTGCTCGCTTGCTCTCATATCTGGCTCGCTCGCTTGCTCTCTTGTCTGGCTCGCTCTCTTATCTGGCTTGCTCGCTAGAAAATCTGTCTCGCACGCTTGCTCTCTTGTCTGGCTTGCTCTCTTATCTGGCTCGCTCGGTCTCATATCTGGCTCGCTCGCTTGCTCTCATGTCTGGCTTGCTCGCTCTCATATCTGGCTTTCTCGCTTGCTCTCTTGTCTGGCTCGCTCTCTTATCTGGCTCGCTCGCATATCTGGCTAGCTCGCTCACACATCTGGCTGGCTCGCTTGCTCTCATTTCTGGCTGGCTTGCTTGCTCTCATTTCTGGCTCGCTCGCTTGCTCTCATATCTGGCTCGCTCGCTTGCTTAATTGTCTGGCTCGCTCTCTTATCTGGCTCGCTCTCTCTCACATCTGGCTTGCTCGCTTGCTCTCATATCTGGCTCGCTCGCTGCTCTCTTGTATGGCTTGCTCTCATATCTGGCTTGCTCGCTTGCTCTCATATCTGGCTCGATAGCTTGCTCTCTTGTCTGGCTCGCTCTCTTATCTGGCTCGCTCGCATATCTGGCTCGCTCGCTCTCACATCTGGCTGGCTTGCTTGCTCTCATATGTGGCTCGCTCGCTTGCTCTCATATCTGGCTCGCTCGCTTGCTCTTTTGTCTGGCTCGCTCTCTTATCTGGCTCGCTCGCATATCTGGCTCGCTCGCTCTCACATCGAGCTGGCTCGCTTGCTCTCATATCTGACTCGCTCGCTTGCTCTCTTGTCTGGCTCGCTCTCTTATCTGGCTCGCTCTCATATCTGGCTTGCTCTCATATCTGGCTCGCTCGCTTTCTCTCTTGTCTGTCTCGGTCTCTTTTATGGCTCGCTCACATATCTGGCTCGCTCGCTCTCAAATCTGGCTCGCTCGCTCTCAAATCTGGCTCGCTCGCTTGCTCTCATATCTGGCTTGCTCGCTTGCTCTCATATCCGGCTCGCTCGCTTGCTCTTATATCTGACTCGCTCGCTTGCTCTCTTGTCTGGCTCGCTCTCTTATCTGGCTCGCTCGCATATCTTTCTCGCTCGCTCTCAAATCTGGCTCGCTCGCTTGCTCTCATATCTGGCTAGTTCGCTTGCTCTCTTGTCTTGCTCGCTCTCTTATCTGGCTCGCTCGCTCTCATATCTGGCTGGCTCGCTTACTCTCATATCTGGCTCGCTCGCTTGCTCTCTTGTCTGGCTCGCTCTCTTATCTGGCTTGCTCGCTAGCATATCTGGCTCGCACGCTTGCTCTCTTGTCTGGCTTGCTCTCTTATCTGGCTCGCTCGGTCTCATATCTGGCTCGCTCGCTTGCTCTCACGTCTGGCTCGCTTGCTCTCTTATCTGGCTTTCTCGCTCGCTCTCTTATCTGGCTCGCTCGCATATCTGGCTCGCTCGCATATCTGGCTAGCTCGCTCTCACATCTGGCTGGCTCGCTTGCTCTCATTTCTGGCTGGCTCGCTTGCTCTCATTTCTGGCTCGCTCGCTTGCTCTCTTGTCTGGCTCGCTCTCATATCTGGCTAGCTCGCTTGCTCTCTTGTCTTGCTCGCTCTCTTATCTGGCTCGCTCGCTCTCATATCTGGCTGGCTCGCTTGCTCTCATATCTGGCTCGCTCGCTTGCTCTCATATCTGGCTCGCTTGCTCTCATATCTGGCTCGCTCGCTTGCTCTCTTGTCTGGCTCGCTCTCATATCTGGCTAGCTCGCTTGCTCTCTTGTCTGGCTTGCTCTCTTATCTGGCTCGCTGGCTCTCTTATCTTTCTCGCTCGCTTGCTCTCATGTCTGGCTCGCTCACTCTCATATCTGGCTTTCTCACTTGCTCTCTTGTCTGGTTCGCTCTCTTATCTGGCTTGCTCTCATATCTGGCTTGCTCGCTTGCTCTCATATCTGGCTCGCTGGCTTGCTCTCTTGTCTGGCTCGCTCGCATATCTGGCTCGCTCGCTCTCACATCTGGCTGGCTTGCTTGCTCTAATATCTGGCTCGCTCGCTTGCTCTCATATCTGGCTCGCTCGCTCTCACATCTGGTTCGCTCTCTTATCTGGCTCGCTCGCATATCTGGCTCGCTCGCTCTCACATCTAGCTGGCTCGCTTGCCCTCATATCTGGCTCGCTCGCTTGCTCTCTTGTCTGGCTCGCTCTCTTATCTAGCTAGCTCTCATATCTGGCTGGCTCACTTGCTCTCATTTCTGGCTCGCTCGCTTGCTCTCATATCTGGCTCGCTCGCTTGCTCTCATATCTGGCTCTCTCGCTTGCTCTCTTGTCTGGCTCGCTCGCATATCTGGCTCGCTCGCTTGCTCTCTTGTCTTGCTCGCTCTCTTATCTGGCTCGCTCGCTCTCATATCTGGCTCGCTCGCTTGCTCTCATATCTGGCACGCTCGCTTGCTCTCATATCTGGCTCGCTCGCTCTCATTTCTGGCTCGCTCTCATATCTGGATCGCTTGCTTGCTCTCATATCTGGCTCGCTCGTTTGCTTAATTGTCTGGCTCGCTCTCTTATCTGCCTCGCTCTCTCTCACATCTGGCTTGCTCGCTTGCTCTCATATCTGGCTCGCTCGCTCTCATGTCTGGCTCGCTCTCATATCTGGATTGCTCGCTTGCTCTCATATCTGGCTCGCTCGCTTGCTTAATTGTCTGGCTCGCTCTCTTATCTGCCTCGCTCTCTCTCACATCTGGCTTGCTCGCTTGCTCTCATATCTGGCTCGCTCGCTTGCTCTCTTGTCTGGCTCGCTCTCTTATCTGGCTTGCTCGCTAGAAAATCTGTCTCGCACGCTTGCTCTCTTGTCTGGCTTGCTCTCTTATCTGGCTCGCTCGGTCTCATATCTGGCTCGCTCGCTTGCTCTCATGTCTGGCTTGCTCGCTCTCATATCTGGCTTTCTCGCTTGCTCTCTTGTCTGGCTCGCTCTCTTATCTGGCTCGCTCGCATATCTGGCTAGCTCGCTCTCACATCTGGCTGGCTCGCTTGCTCTCATATCTGGATTGCTCGCTTGCTCTCATATCTGGCTCGCTCGCTTGCTTAATTGTCTGGCTCGCTCTCTTATCTGCCTCGCTCTCTCTCACATCTGGCTTGCTCGCTTGCTCTCATATCTGGCTCGCTCGCTTGCTCTCTTGTCTGGCTCGCTCTCTTATCTGGCTTGCTCGCTAGAAAATCTGTCTCGCACGCTTGCTCTCTTGTCTGGCTTGCTCTCTTATCTGGCTCGCTCGGTCTCATATCTGGCTCGCTCGCTTGCTCTCATGTCTGGCTTGCTCGCTCTCATATCTGGCTTTCTCGCTTGCTCTCTTGTCTGGCTCGCTCTCTTATCTGGCTCGCTCGCATATCTGGCTAGCTCGCTCACACATCTGGCTGGCTCGCTTGCTCTCATTTCTGGCTGGCTTGCTTGCTCTCATTTCTGGCTCGCTCGCTTGCTCTCATATCTGGCTCGCTCGCTTGCTTAATTGTCTGGCTCGCTCTCTTATCTGGCTCGCTCTCTCTCACATCTGGCTTGCTCGCTTGCTCTCATATCTGGCTCGCTCGCTGCTCTCTTGTATGGCTTGCTCTCATATCTGGCTTGCTCGCTTGCTCTCATATCTGGCTCGATAGCTTGCTCTCTTGTCTGGCTCGCTCTCTTATCTGGCTCGCTCGCATATCTGGCTCGCTCGCTCTCACATCTGGCTGGCTTGCTTGCTCTCATATGTGGCTCGCTCGCTTGCTCTCATATCTGGCTCGCTCGCTTGCTCTTTTGTCTGGCTCGCTCTCTTATCTGGCTCGCTCGCATATCTGGCTCGCTCGCTCTCACATCGAGCTGGCTCGCTTGCTCTCATATCTGACTCGCTCGCTTGCTCTCTTGTCTGGCTCGCTCTCTTATCTGGCTCGCTCTCATATCTGGCTTGCTCTCATATCTGGCTCGCTCGCTTTCTCTCTTGTCTGTCTCGGTCTCTTTTATGGCTCGCTCACATATCTGGCTCGCTCGCTCTCAAATCTGGCTCGCTCGCTCTCAAATCTGGCTCGCTCGCTTGCTCTCATATCTGGCTTGCTCGCTTGCTCTCATATCCGGCTCGCTCGCTTGCTCTTATATCTGACTCGCTCGCTTGCTCTCTTGTCTGGCTCGCTCTCTTATCTGGCTCGCTCGCATATCTTTCTCGCTCGCTCTCAAATCTGGCTCGCTCGCTTGCTCTCATATCTGGCTAGTTCGCTTGCTCTCTTGTCTTGCTCGCTCTCTTATCTGGCTCGCTCGCTCTCATATCTGGCTGGCTCGCTTACTCTCATATCTGGCTCGCTCGCTTGCTCTCTTGTCTGGCTCGCTCTCTTATCTGGCTTGCTCGCTAGCATATCTGGCTCGCACGCTTGCTCTCTTGTCTGGCTTGCTCTCTTATCTGGCTCGCTCGGTCTCATATCTGGCTCGCTCGCTTGCTCTCACGTCTGGCTCGCTTGCTCTCTTATCTGGCTTTCTCGCTCGCTCTCTTATCTGGCTCGCTCGCATATCTGGCTCGCTCGCATATCTGGCTAGCTCGCTCTCACATCTGGCTGGCTCGCTTGCTCTCATTTCTGGCTGGCTCGCTTGCTCTCATTTCTGGCTCGCTCGCTTGCTCTCTTGTCTGGCTCGCTCTCATATCTGGCTAGCTCGCTTGCTCTCTTGTCTTGCTCGCTCTCTTATCTGGCTCGCTCGCTCTCATATCTGGCTGGCTCGCTTGCTCTCATATCTGGCTCGCTCGCTTGCTCTCATATCTGGCTCGCTTGCTCTCATATCTGGCTCGCTCGCTTGCTCTCTTGTCTGGCTCGCTCTCATATCTGGCTAGCTCGCTTGCTCTCTTGTCTGGCTTGCTCTCTTATCTGGCTCGCTGGCTCTCTTATCTTTCTCGCTCGCTTGCTCTCATGTCTGGCTCGCTCACTCTCATATCTGGCTTTCTCACTTGCTCTCTTGTCTGGTTCGCTCTCTTATCTGGCTTGCTCTCATATCTGGCTTGCTCGCTTGCTCTCATATCTGGCTCGCTGGCTTGCTCTCTTGTCTGGCTCGCTCGCATATCTGGCTCGCTCGCTCTCACATCTGGCTGGCTTGCTTGCTCTAATATCTGGCTCGCTCGCTTGCTCTCATATCTGGCTCGCTCGCTCTCACATCTGGTTCGCTCTCTTATCTGGCTCGCTCGCATATCTGGCTCGCTCGCTCTCACATCTAGCTGGCTCGCTTGCTCTCTTGTCTGGCTCGCTCTCTTATCTAGCTAGCTCTCATATCTGGCTGGCTCACTTGCTCTCATTTCTGGCTCGCTCGCTTGCTCTCATATCTGGCTCGCTCGCTTGCTCTCATATCTGGCTCTCTCGCTTGCTCTCTTGTCTGGCTCGCTCGCATATCTGGCTCGCTCGCTTGCTCTCTTGTCTTGCTCGCTCTCTTATCTGGCTCGCTCGCTCTCATATCTGGCTCGCTCGCTTGCTCTCATATCTGGCACGCTCGCTTGCTCTCATATCTGGCTCGCTCGCTCTCATTTCTGGCTCGCTCTCATATCTGGATCGCTTGCTTGCTCTCATATCTGGCTCGCTCGTTTGCTTAATTGTCTGGCTCGCTCTCTTATCTGCCTCGCTCTCTCTCACATCTGGCTTGCTCGCTTGCTCTCATATCTGGCTCGCTCGCTTGCTCTCTTGTCTGGCTCGCTCTCTTATCTGGCTTGCTCGCATATCTGGCTCGCTCGCTCTCACATCTGGCTGGCTTGCTTGCTCTCATATCTGGCTCGCTCGCTTGCTCTCATATCTGGCTCGCTCGCTCTCAAGTCTGGCTCGCTCTCATATCTGGATCGCTCGCTTGCTCTCATATCTGGCTCGCTCGCTTGCTTAATTGTCTGGCTCGCTCTCTTATCTGCCTCGCTCTCTCTCACATCTGGCTTGCTCGCTTGCTCTCATATCTGGCTCGCTCGCTTGCTCTCTTGTCTGGTTCGCTCTCTTATCTGGCTCCCTCGCATATCTGGCTCGCTCGCTCTCAAATCTGGCTCGCTCGCTTGCTCTCATATCTGGCTAGTTCGCTTGCTCTCTTGTCTTGCTCGCTCTCTTATCTGGCTCGCTTGCGCTCATATCTGGCTGGCTCGCTTGCTCTCATATCTGGCTCGCTCGCTTGCTCTCTTGTCTGGCTCGCTCTCTTATCTGGCTTGCTCGCTAGCATATCTGGCTCGCTCGCTTGCTCTCTTGTCTGGCTTGCTCTCTTATCTGGCTCGCTCACTCTCATATCTGGCTCGCTCGCTTGCTCTCATGTCTGGCTCGCTCGCTCTCATATCTGGCTCGCTCGCTTTCTCTCATGTCTGGCTCGCTTGCTCTCATATCTGGCTTTCTCGCTTGCTCTCTTGTCTGGTTCGCTCTCTTATCTGGCTCGCTCTCATATCTGGCTTGCTCGCTTGCTCTCATATCTGGCTCGCTCGCTTGCTTTCTTGTCTGGCTCGCTCGCATATCTGGCTCGCTCGCTCTCACATCTGGCTGGCTCGCTTGCTCTCATATCTGGCTCGCTCGCTCTCGTATCTGGCTCGCTCGCTTGCTCTCTTGTCTTGCTCGCTCTCTTATCTGGCTCGCTCGCTCTCATATCTGGCTGGCTCGCTTTCTCTCATATCTGGCTCGCTCGCTTGCTCGCTTGTCTGGCTCGCTCTCTTATCTGGCTTGCTCGCTAGAATATCTGGCTCGCACGCTTGCTCTCTTGTCTGGCTTGTTCTCTTATCTGGCTCGCTCGCTCTCATATCTGGCTCGCTCGCTTGCTCTCATGTCTGGCTCGCTCGCTCTCATATCTGGCTTTCTCGCTTGCTCTCTTGTCTGGCTCGCTCTCTTATCTGGCTCGCTCGCATATCTGGCTATCTCGCTTGCTCTCTTGTCCTGCTCGCTCTCTTATCTGGCTCGCTCGCTCTCATATCTGGCTGGCTCGCTTGCTCTCATATCTGGCTTGCTCGCTTGCTCTCATATCTGGCTCGTTCGCTTTCATGTCTGGTTCGCTCTCATATCTGGATTGCTCGCTTGCTCTCATATCTGGCTCGCTCGCTTGCTTAATTGTCTGGCTCGCTCTCTTATCTGCCTCGCTCTCTCTCACATCTGGCTTGCTCGCTTGCTCTAATATCTGGCTCGCTCGCTCTCATGTCTGGCTCGCTCTCATATCTGGATTGCTCGCTTGCTCTCATATCTGGCTCGCTCGCTTGCTTAATTGTCTGGCTCGCTCTCTTATCTGCCCCGCTCTCTCTCACATCTGGCTTGCTCGCTCGCTCTCATATCTGGCTCGCTCGCTTGCTCTCTTGTCTGGCTCGCTCTCATGTCTGACTCGCTCTTATATCTGGATCGCTCGCTTGCTCTCATATCTGGCTCGCTTGCTTGCTTAATTGTCTGGCTCGCTCTCTTATCTGCCTCGCTCTCTCTCACATCTGGCTTGCTCGCTTGCTCTCATATCTGGCTCGCTCGCTTGCTCTCTTGTCTGGCTCGCTCTCTTATCTGGCTTGCTCGCTAGAATATCTGGCTCGCACGCTTGCTCTCTTGTCTGGCCTGCTCTCTTATCTGGCTCGCTCGCTCTCATATCTGGCTTTCTCGCTTGCTCCCTTGTCTGGCTCGCTCTCTTATCTGGCTCGCTCGCATATCTGGCTAGCTCGCTCTCACATCTGGCTGGCTCGCTTGCTCTCATTTCTGGCTGGCTCGCTTGCTCTCATTTCTGGCTCGCTCGCTTGCTCTCTTGTCTGGCTCGCTCTCATATCTGGCTAGCTCGCTTGCTCTCTTGTCTTGCTCGCTCTCTTATCTGGCTCGCTCGCTCTCATATCTGGCTGGCTCGCTTGCTCTCATATCTGGCTCGCTCGCTTGCTCTCATATCTGGCTCGCTTGCTCTCATATCTGGCTGCCTCGCTTGCTCTCATATCTGGCTCGCTCGCTTGCTCTCTTGTCTGGCTCGCTCTCTTATCTGGCTTGCTCGGTACATATCTGGCTCGCTCGCTTGCAAATCTGGCTCGCTCGCTCTCAAATCTGGCTCGCTCGCTTGCTCTCATATCTGGCTTGCTAGCTTGCTCTCATATCCGGCTCGCTCGCTTGCTCTCATATCTGGCTCGCTCGCTTGCTCTCTTGTGTGGCTCGCTCTCTTATCTGGCTCGCTCACATATCTGGCTAGCTCGCTCTCACATCTGGCTGGCTCGCTTGCTCTCATTTCTGGCTCGCTTGCTCTCATATCTGGCTCCCTCGCTTGCTCTCATATCTGGCTCGCTCGCTTGCTCTCTTGTCTGGCTCGCTCTCTTATCTGGCTTGCTCGGTACATATCTGGCTCGCTCGCTTGCAAATCTGGCTCGCTCGCTCTCAAATCTGGCTCGCTCGCTTGCTCTCATATCTGGCTTGCTAGCTTGCTCTCATATCCGGCTCGCTCGCTCGCTCTCAAATCTGGCTTGCTCGCTTGCTCTCATATCTGGCTAGTTCGCTTGCTCTTTTGTCTTGCTCGCTCTCTAATCTGGCTTGCTCGCTCTCATATCTGGCTGGCTCGCTTGCTCTCATATCTTGCTCGCTCGCTTGCTCTCTTGTCTGGCTCGCTCTCTTATCTGGCTTGCTCGCTAGCATATCTGGCTCGCTCGCTTGCTATCTTGTCTGGCTTGCTCTCTTATCTGGCTCGCTCGCTTGCTCTCATGTCTGGCTCGCTCGCTCTCATATCTGGCTCGCTCGCTTGCTCTCATGTCTGGCTCGCTCGCTCTCATATCTGGCTTTCTCGCTTGCTCTCTTGTCTGGTTCGCTCTCTTATCTGGCTCGCTCTCATATCTGGATTGCTCGCTTGCTCTCATATCTGGCTCGCTCACTTGCTCTCTTGTCTGGCTCGCTCTCTTATCTGGCTTGCTCGCTAGCATATCTGGCTCGCTCGCTTGCTCTCTTGTCTGACTTGCTCTCTTATCTGTCTCGCTCTCAAATCTGGCTTGCTCGCTTGCTCTCATATCTGGCTCGCTCGCTTGCTCACTTGTCTGGCTTGCTCTCTTATCTGGCTCGCTGGCTCTCTTATGTGGCTCGCTCGCTTGCTCTCATGTCTGGCTCGCTCACTCTCATATCTGGCTTTCTCGCTTGCTCTCTTGTCTGGTTCGCTCTCTTATCTGGCTCGCTCTCATATCTGGCTTGCACGCTTGCTCTCCTATCTGGCTCGCTCGCATATCTGGCTCGCTCGCTCTCACATCTGGCTGGCTTGCTTGCTCTAATATATGGCTCGCTCGCTTGCTCTCATATCTGGCTCGCTCGCTCGCTCTCACATCTGGTTCGCTCTCTTATCTGGCTCGCTCGCATATCTGGCTCACTCGCTCTCACATCTAGCTGGCTCGCTTGCTCTCATATCTGGCTTGCTCGCTTGCTCTCTTGTCTGGCTCGCTCTCTTATCTGGCTAGCTCTCATATCTGGCTGGCTCACTTGCTCTCATTTCTGGCTCGCTCGCTTGCTCTCATATCTGGCTCGCTCGCTTGCTATCATATCTGGCTCTCTCACTTGCTCTCTTGTCTGGCTCGCTCGCATATCTGGCTCGCTCGCTTGCTCTCTTGTCTTGCTCGCTCTCTTATCTGGCTCGCTCGCTCTCATATCTGGCTGGCTCGCTTGCTCTCATATCTGGCTCGCTCGCTTGCTCTCATATCTGGCTCGCTCGCTCTCATGTCTGGCTCGCTCTCATATCTGGCTCGCTCGCTTGCTCTCTTGTCTGGCTCGCTCTCTTACCTGGCTAGCTCTCATATCTGGCTGGCTCACTTGCTCTCATTTCTGGCTCGCTCGCTTGCTCTCATATCTGGCTCGCTCGCTTGCTCTCATATCTGGCTCTCTCGCTTGCTCTCTTGTCTGGCTCGCTCGCATATCTGGCTCGCTCGCTTGCTCTCTTGTCTTGCTCGCTCTCTTATCTGGCTCGCTCTCATATCTGGCTGGCTCGCTTGCTCTCATATCTGGCTCGCTCGCTTGCTCTCATATCTGGCTCTTTCGCTCTCATGTCTGGCTCGCTCTCATATCTGGATCGCTCGCTTGCTCTAATATCTGGCTCGCTCGCTTGCTTAATTGTCTGGCTCGCTCTCTTATCTGCCTCGCTCTCTCTCACATCTGGCTTGCTCGCTTGCTCTCATATCTGGCTCGCTCGCTTGCTCTCTTGTATGGCTCGCTCTCTTATCTGGCTTGCTCGCATATCTGGCTCGCTCGCTCTCACATCTGGCTGGCTTGCTTGCTCTCATATCTGGCTCGCTCGCTTGCTCTCATATCTGGCTCGCTCGCTCTCATGTCTGGATCGCTCGCATATCTGGATCGCTCGCTTGCTCTCATATCTGGCTCGCTCGCTTGCTTAATTGTCTGGCTCGCTCTCTTATCTGCCTCGCTCTCTCTCACATCTGGCTTGCTCGCTTGCTCTCATATCTGGCTCGCTCGCTTGCTCTCTTGTCTGGGCCGCTCTCTTATCTGGCTTGCGCTCATATCTGGCTTGCTAGCTTGCTCTCATATCTGACTCGCTCGCTTGCTCTCTTGTCTGGCTCGCTCTCTTATCTGGTTCACTCGCATATCTGGCTCGCTCGCTCTCAAGTCTGGCTCGCTCGCTTACTCTCATATCTGGCTAGCTCTCTTGCTCTCTTGTCTTGCTCGCTCTCTTATCTGGCTCGCTCGCTCTCATATCTGGCTGGCTCGCTTGCTCTCATATCTGGCTCGCTCGCTTGCTCTCATATCTGGGTCGCTCGCTCTCATGTCTGGCTTGCTCGCATATCTGGATCGCTTGCTTGCTCTCATATCTGGCTCGCTCGCTTGCTTAATTGTCTGGCTCGCTCTCTTATCTGTCTCGCTCTCTCTCACATCTGGCTTGCTCGCTGCTCTCTTATCTGTCTCGCTATTACATCTGGCTCGCTCGCTTGCTCTCATATCTGGCTCGCTCGCTTGCTCTCTTGTCTGGCTCGCTCTCTTATCTGGCTTGCTTGCATATCTTGCTCGCTCGCTCTCATATCTGGCTCGCTCGCTGCTCTCTTATCTGTCTCGCTATTACATCTGGCTCGCTCACTTGCTCTCATATCTGGCTCGCTCGCTTGCTCTCTTGTCTGGCTCGCTCTCTTATCTGGCTTGCTTGCATATCTTGCTCGCTCGCTCTCACATCTGGCTCGCTCGCTTGCTCTCAAATCTGGCTCGATTGCTTGCTCTCCTGTCTGGCTCGCTCTCTTATCTGGCTTGCTCGCTAGCATATCTGGCTCGCTCGCTTGCTCTCTTGTATGGCTTGCTCTCTTATCTGGCTCGCTCGCTCTCATATCTGGCTCGCTCGCTTGCCCTCATGTCTGGCTCGCTCTCATATCTGGCTTTCTCGCTTGCTCTCTTGTCTGGTTCGCACTCTTATCTGGCTCGCTCTCATATCTGGCTTGCTCGCTTTCTCTCATATCTGGCTCGATTGCTTGCTCTCTTGTCTGGCTCGCTCTCTTATCTGGCTCGCTTGCATATCTGGCTCACTCGCTCTCACATCTGGCTGGCTCACTTGCTCTCATATCTGGCTCGCTCGCTTGCTCTCATATCTGGCTTTCTCGCTTGCTCTCTTGTCTGGTTCGCTCTCTTATCTGGCTCGCTATCATATCTGGCTTGCTCGCTTGCTCTCATATCTGGCTCGCTCGCTTGATCTCTTGTCTGGCTCGCTCTCTTATCTGGCTCGCTCGCTCTCATTTCTGGTTCGCTCGCTTGCTCTCATGTCTGGCTCGCTCGCTTGCTCTCATGTCTGGCTCGCTCGCTCTCATATCTGGCTTTCTCGCTTGCTCTCTTGTCTGGTTCGCTCTCTTATCTGTCTCGCTCTCATATCTGGATTGATCGCTTGCTCTTATATCTGGCTCGCTCGCTTGCACTCATATCTGGCTCGCTCGCATGCTCTCTTGTCTGGCTCGCTCTCTTATCTGGCTCACTCGCATATCTGGCTCGCTCGCTCTTAAATCTGGCTCGCTCGCTTGCTCTCATATCTGGCTAGCTCGCTTGCTCTCTTGTCTTGCTCGCTCTCGTATCTGGCTAGCTCGCTTGCTCTCTTGTCTTGCTCGTTCTCTTATCTGGCTCGCTTGCTCTCATATCTGGCTGGCTCGCTTGCTCTCATATCTGGCTCGCTCGCTTGCTCTCATATCTGGCTCGCTCGCTCTCATATCTGGCTCGCTCTCATATCTGGATCGCTCGCTTGCTCTCATATCTGGCTCGCTCGCTTACTTAATTGTCTGGCTCGCTCTCTTATCTGCCTCGCTCTCTCTCACATCTGGCTTGCTCGCTTACTCTCATATCTGGCTCGCTCGCTGCTCTCTTGTCTGGCTCGCTCTCTTGACTGGCTTGCTCTCATATCTGGTTCGCTCGCTTGCTCTCTTGTCTGGCTCGCTCCCTTATCTGGCTTGCTCGCTATCATATCTGGCTCGCTTGCTTGCTCTCTTGTCTGACTTGCTCTCTTATCTGTCTCGCTCTCACATCTGGCTCGCTCGCTTGCTCTCATATCTGGCTCGCTCGCTTGCTCTCTTGTCTGGCTCGCTCTCTTATCTGGCTTGCTCACTATCATATCTGGCTCGCTCGCTTGCTCTCTTGTCTGACTTGCTCTCTTATCTGTCTCGCTCTCACATCTGGCTCGCTCGCTTGCTCTCATATCTGGCTCGCTCGCATGCTCTCTTGTCTGGTTCGCTCTCTTATCTGGCATGCTCTCATATCTGGCTTGCTCACTTGCTCTCATATCTGTCTCGCTCGCTTGCTCTCATATCTGGCTCGCTCGCTTGCTCTCTTGTCTGGCTCGCTCTCTTATCTGGTTCACTCGCATATCTGGCTCGCTCGCTCTGAAATCTGGCTCGCTCGCTTGCTCTCATATCTGGCTAGCTCGCTTGCTCTCTTGTCTTGCTCGCTCTCTTATCTGGCTCGCTCGCTCTCATATCTGGCTGGCTCGCTTGCTCTCATATCCGGCTCGCTCGCTTGCTCTCATATCTGGGTTGCTCGCTCTCATGTCTGGCTTGCTCGCATATCTGGATCGCTTGCTTGCTCTCATATCTGGCTCGCTCGCTTGCTTAATTGTCTGGCTCGCTCTCTTATCTGTCTCGCTCTCTCTCACATCTGGCTTGCTCGCTTGCTCTCATATCTGGCTCGCTCGCTGCTCTCTTATCTGGCTCGCTATTACATCTGGCTCGCTCGCTTGCTCTCATATCTGGCTCGCTCGCTTGCTCTCTTGTCTGTCTCGCTCTCTTATCTGGCTTGCTTGCATATCTTGCTCGCTCGCTCTCACATCTGGCTCGCTCGCTTGCTCTCATATCTGGTTCGCTCGCTTGCTCTCTTGTCTGGCTCGCTCTCTTATCTGGCTCGCTCTCATATCTGGCTAGCTCGCTCGCTCTCTTATCTGGCTCGCTCTCATATCTGGCTGGCTCGCTTGCTCTCATATCTGGCTCGCTCGCTCTCATGCCTGGCTCGCTCGCATATCTGGATCGCTCGCTTGCTCTCATATCTGGCTCGCTCGCTTGCTCAAATATCTGGCTCGCTCGCTTGCTCTCTTGTCTGGCTCGCTCTCTTATCTGGCTCGCTCGCTAGCATATCTGGCTCGCTCGCTTGCTCTCTTGTCTGGCTTGCTCTCTTATCTGGCTCCCTCACTCTCACATCTGTCTCGCTCGCTTGCTCTCTTGTCTGGTTTGCTCTTTTATCTGGCACGCGCTCATATTTGGCTTGCTCGCTTGCTCTCATATCTGTCTCGCTCGTTTGCTTTCATATGTGGCTCGCTCTCGCTCAAATATCTGGCTCACTCGCTTGCTCTCTTGTCTGGCTCGCTCTCTTATCTGGCTCGCTTGCTAGCATATCTGGCCCGCTCGCTTGCTCTCTTGTCTGGCTTGCTCTCTTATCTGGCTCGCTCGCTCTCATATCTTGCTCGCTCGCTTGCTCTGATGTCTGGCACGCTCACTCTCATATCTGGCTTGCTCGCTTGCTCTCATGTCTGGCTCGCTCGCTCTCATATCTGGCTCGCTCGCTTGCTCTCATGTCTGGCTCGCTCGCTCTCATATCTGGCTCGCTCGCTTGCTCTCTTATCTGGCTCGCTCTCTTATCTGGCTCGCTCGCAAATCTGGCTAGCCCTTTCTCATATCTGGCTCGCTCGCTTGCTCTAATGTTTGGCTCGCTTGTTCTCATATCTGGCTCGCTCACTCACATATCTGGCTTGCTCGCTTGCTCTCATGTCTGGCTCGCTCGCTCTCATATCTGTCTCACTCGCTTGCTCTCTTGTCTGGTTCGCTCTCTTATCTGGCACGCTCTCATATCTGGCTTGCTCGCTTGCTCTCATATCTGTCTCACTCGCTTGCTCTCATATCTGGCTCGCTCGCTTGCTCAATTATCTGGCTCGCTTGCTTGCTCTCTTGTCTTGCTCGCTCTCTTATCTGGCTCGCTCGCTAGCATATCTGGCTCGCTCGCTTGCTCTCTTGTCTGGCTTGCTCTCTTATCTGGCTCCCTCGCTCTCATATCTTGCTTGCTCGCTTACTCTCATGTCTGGCACGCTCACCCTCATATCTGGCTTGCTCGCTTGCTCTCATGTTTGGCTCGCTCCCTCTCATATTTGGTTCGCTCGCTTGCTCTCATGTCTGGCTCACTCGCTCTCATATCTGGCTCGCTTGCTTGCTCTCTTGTCTGGCTCTCTCTCTTATATGGCTCGCTAGCTCGCATATCTGGCTCACTCGCTTGCTCTCATATCTGGCTCGCTCACTTGCTCTTATATCTGTCTCATTTGCATGCGCTCTTGTCTGGCTCGCTCTCTTATCTGGCTCGCTCGCTTGCAAATCTGGCTAGCTCGCTCTCATATCTGGCTCGCTCGCTTGCTCTCATGTTTGGCTCGCTTGCTCTCATATCTGGCTCGCTCGCTCACATACCTGGCTTGCTCGCTTGCTCTCATGTTTGGCTCGCTCGCTCTCATATCTGGCTCGCTCGCTTGCTCTCTTGTCTGGCTCGCTCTCTTATCTGGCTCTCTCGCTCGCATATTTGGCTCGCTCGCTCTCATATCTTACTCGCTCGCTCTCATGTCTGGCTCGCTCGCTCTCATATCTGGCTTGCTCTCATATCTGGCTAGCTCGCTTGCTCTCATATCTGGCTCGCTCGCTTGCTCTCTTGTCTGGCTCGCTCTTTTATCTGGCTCGCTCGCTCTCATATCTGGCTCGCTTGCTCTCTTGTCTGGCTCGCTCGCTCTCATATTTGGCTCGCTCGCTTGCTCTCATGTCTGGCTTGCTCGCTCTCATATCTGGCTTTATCACTTGCTCTCTTGTCTGGTTCGCTCTCTTATCTGGCTCGCTCTCAAATCTGGCTTGCTCGCTTGCTCTCATATCTGGCTCGTTCGCTTGCTCTCTTGTCTGGCTCGCTCTCTTATTTGGCTCGCTCGCATATCTGGCTCGCTCGCTCTAACATCTGGTTGGCTCGATTGCTCTCATATCTGGCTCGCACGCTCTCATATCTGGCTCGCTCGCTCTCATATTTGGCTCGCTCGCTTGCTCTCATGTCTGGCTTGCTCGCTCTCATATCTGGCTTTATCACTTGCTCTCTTGTCTGGTTCGCTCTCTTATCTGGCTCGCTCTCAAATCTGGCTTGCTCGCTTGCTCTCATATCTGGCTCGTTCGCTTGCTCTCTTGTCTGGCTCGCTCTCTTATTTGGCTCGCTCGCATATCTGGCTCGCTCGCTCTAACATCTGGTTGGCTCGATTGCTCTCATATCTGGCTCGCTCGCTCTCATATCTGGCTCGCTCGCTTGCTCTCTTGTCTGGTTCGCTCTCTTATCTGACTCGCTCTCATATCTGACTTGCTCGCTTGCTCTCATATCTGGCTCGCTCGCTTGTTCTCATATATGGCTCGCTCGCTTGCTCTCTTGTCTGGCTCGCTCTCTTATCTGGCTCGCTCGCATATCTGGCTCGCTCGCTCTCAAATCTGGCTGGCTCGCTTGCTCTCATATCTGGCTCGCTCGCTTGCTTAATTGTCTGGCTCGCTCTCTTATCTGCCTCGCTCTCTCTCACATCTGGCTTGCTCGCTTGCTCTCATATCTGGCTCGCTCGCTGCTCTCTTATCTGGCTCGCTCTCTTGTCTGGCTCACTCTCTTATCTGGCTCGCTCGCATATCTTGCTCGCTCGCTCTCACATCTGGCTCGCTTGCTTGCTCTCATATCTGGTTCGCTCGCTTGCTCTCTTGTCTGGCTCGCTCCCTTATCTGGCTTGCTCGCTATCATATTTGGCTCGCTTGCTTGCTCTCTTGTCTGACTTGCTCTCTTATCTGTCTCGCTCTCTCATCTGGCTCGCTCGCTTGCTCTCATATCTGGTTCGCTCGCTTGCTCTCTTGTCTGGCTCGCTCTCTTATCTGGCTTGCTCACTATCATATCTGGCTCGCTCGCTTGCTCTCTTGTCTGAATTGCTCTCTTATCTGTCTCGCTCTCACATCTGGCTCGCTCGCTTGCTCTCATATCTGGCTCGCTCGCATGCTCTCTTGTCTGGTTCGCTCTCTTATCTGGCATGCTCTCATATCTGGCTTGCTCACTTGCTCTCATATCTGTCTCGCTCGCTTGCTCTCATATCTGGCTCGCTCGCTTGCTCTCTTGTCTGGCTCGCT